>NW_021171224.1:0-1206 GCF_002162155.2 Triticum dicoccoides
ATAAGGACTCTTCCAAAGCCTCATCTGTAGATGTAGCTTTTCTCATTTGATCCAGAATCTTTAGATGAGATAAATCCTCTCTCAAACCCTTCCTTATAAGCCAAGAATCACATAGGAACAAAGGGGACAAAAATTGGTGAAGAATTCTATCTATTCTGGCAATTTTCAGGCATGTATGGGAGTGGTACGAGCAATGGTACGACCAAGCGCAATCGTACCATGCGTCGTGGAACACTTTGGACTCCTCTGGTATATTGGTCATCATTTCTTCATACGAACTTAGATTTCGATGTGCTTGGGCTCGATGGGATCATATGAATTAAACCGATGCACCTATTGTATTAGATCTTGATTTGGAGAACTACGGAAAAATGAAATTTCTGTCATTCCAAATGGCTAAATCTGGTGCCCGGAAGTACTCCGTATTGAACCCATCTTTGACCTTTTCATCGTGCTTGGTGCTAGGTTGCTCCAAAACACCTACAGACATGACAGAACAAAGGAAACTAACTAAGACTGAATACAATTACAAACTATGCAATGCTCATAGTGCAAAGAGTGAAAATCGGAAATCATGCATAATGACATATCTTCGGTTCAATGAGACATGATATAAGGAGACAATATGTTACAAATGACCCCTAGAATGTGTTAAAGATCCACGAGGCCACAAGTGATCATGTGGAGGAGGATGTTGATCCGGTAGTGGTCATGGAGGAAGGAAGAGGGAAGAAGATTGGCCGCGCTACCTTTTCGTCGGATCAATCTCAGCATCCTCGCATCCAAAGCTTTCTGATCTCCAGGTGTAGAAGACAAGCTCAAGTGCTTCTATACGAAGTCACCCGACGACTACTGCATCTATGATTGCATAGCTCCAGGTATGTTCCTTTGATTCACCCTCCCATGTCTTTTCATTCTTACATTGCAACCTTCATTCTATATTGTGATGACATATTATATAGGCCCTGTTGTAGGATGAAAAGAGGCAAAGGCAGGGCACCGATGTCGCAAGGGAGGAATGTGAGACAGCATGGGCGGTAGAGCCGCGGCAAGAAAGGGCTGCAAGAGAGAAATTACAAGCACAACTTGAGGTTACTTCTTTCACATTACAACCAAAAACAATACTGATAATATTCTTTTCTGCAATGCTAAGTAAAATAACCACAGAAACTTACTGAACATGTGGTGTGTTTTTTGGCCATCCTC
>NW_021171225.1:0-1479 GCF_002162155.2 Triticum dicoccoides
TTAGTGAAATTTTAGAAGAGAAGAGTCAAAACTCTACGCCAGGATGCCTTACCAGAGCGATGAGGAGACTGGGAAGTAAAAAGAATTCCTAAGCTCTCCGATATATAATTCCTAAGGACTCAAAACATTTTTCTAGACACAACTCGGCTGCTAAAAACGATCAAGCAATGGGGCTCCTAAGGTCGGGGATGGCTCTGATTACCAACTTGTAACGCCCTCGATGCGGCTATAGCTCCCACGTGTCGAGGCACGACTTAGAGGCATAACCGCATTGAAAGCAATGTCGCAAGTCAGGCAGTCATTACAACATCCCATGTAATATATAATAAAAAGGGGAGATAACATAGTTGGCTTACACTCGCCACGTCACATCAGAGTACATAAATAACATCCATCAAACAAGCACTCATGGCCCGACTACGGCGCCAAAATAGAAAAGAACCCAACATGCGACAAGGTCCTGAATCGACAACCCCAACTAGGCACCACTACTGATCATCCGGAAAAGACACATAGTAACGCTGAGAGTCCTCATCGAACTCCCACTTGAGCTCGTAATCGTCAACTGGAGCAGAAACACCTGGACCTGCATCTGGAGTTGTAATATCTGTGAGCCACAGGGACTCAGCAATCTCACACGCACGCGATCAAAACTATTTAAGCTCATGGGAATGGATAAGGCGAATATAGGTGGAGCTGCAGCAGGCGACTAGCATATATGGTGGCTAACTTATACGCAAAAGAGAGCGAGAAGAGAAGGCGAAGCACGATCGATAAAAGTATGATCAAGAAGTGATCCTGGACTACCTACGTCAAGCATAACTCCAACAACCGTGTTCACTTCCCGGGCCCCGCCGGAAAGAGACCATCACGGTTACACACGCGGTTGACGTATTTTAAACAAGGTCAACTTCGGGTTTTCTACAACCGGACGTTAACAAATTCCCATCTGCCCATAACCGCGGGCACGGCTTTCGAAAGTTCAATCCCTGCAGGGGAGTCCCAACTTAGCCCATGACAAGCTCTCACGGTCAACGAAGGAATAGACCACCACCCGAGACATTCCGATCAGACTCGGTATCCCGGTACAACAAGACATTTCGACAGGGTAAAACTAAACCAGCAACACCGCCCGAATGTGCCGACAAATCCCGATAGGAGCTGCACATATCTCTTTCTCAGGGCACACTCAGATTGTCCTAGGTACGGGTAGGCCAGCCCAGAGTTGCCCCTGGTAGCCACCGGTAGCTGACAGGTGGACCAACACTCAGAGGAGCACTGGCCCGGGGGGGTAAAATAATGATGACCCTTGAGTCTGCAGAACCCAAGGGAAAGAAAAGGCTAGGTGGCAAATGGTAAAACCAATGTTGGGCATTGCTGGAAGAGCTTTACTTAAGACGAACTGTCAAGGGGTTCCCATAATAGCCCAACCGTGTAAGGAACGCAAAATCCGGGAACATAACACCGATATGACGGAAA
>NW_021171226.1:0-1361 GCF_002162155.2 Triticum dicoccoides
AGGAGTAGGGATTGCCATGCAACGGATGCACTAGAGCTATAAATGTATGAAAGCTCATCAAAAGAAACTAAGTGGGTGTGCATCCAACTTGCTTGCTCACGAAGACCTAGGGCACTTGTGGAGACCCATTGCTGGAATATACAAGCCAAGTTCTATAATAAAAATTCCCACTAGTATATGAAAGTGATAACACAAGAGACTCTCTATCATAAAGATCATGGTGCTACTTTGAAGCACAAGTGTGGAAAAAGGATAGTAGCATTGTCCCCTTTTTTGGCCTTTATTTTTTTTATTTGGCCTTCCTTTTTTATGGCCTTTCTCTCTCTTTTTTTGGGGGGACAATGCTCTATTGAATGATGATCATCACACTTCTATTTATTTACAACTCAATGATACAACTCGATACTAGAACAAAGTATGACTCTATATGAATGCCTCTGGCGGTGTACCGGGATATGCGATGAATCAAGAGTGACAAGTATGAAAGAATTATGAACAATGGCTTTGCCACAAATACTATGTCAACTATATGATCATGCTAAGCAATATGACAATGATGAATGTGTCATGATGAACGAAATGGTGGAAAGTTGCATGGCAATATATCTCGGAATGGCTATGGAAATGCCATAATAGGTAGGTATGGTGGCTATTTTGAGGAAGATATAAGGAGGTTTATGTGTGACAGATCGTATCATATCACGGGGTTTGGATGCACCGGCGAAGTTTGCACCAACTCTCGATGTGAGAAAGGGCAATGCACGGTACCGAAGAGGCTAGCAAGGATGGAAGGGTGAGAGTGCGTATAATCCATGGACTCAACATTAGTCATAAAGAACTCACATACTTATTGCAAAAATCTACAAGTCATCAAAAACCTCGGCACTACGCGCATGCTCCTAGGGGGATAGATTGGTAGGAAAAGACCATCGCTCGTCCCCGACCGCCACTCATAAGGAGGACAATCAAATAACACCTCATGTTTCAAATTTGTTACACAACGTTTACCATACGTGCATGCTACGAGATTTGCAAACTTCAACACAAGCATTTCTCAATTTCACAACTACTCAACTAGCACGACTTTGATATTATTACCTCCATATCTCAAAACAATCATCAAGCATCAAACTTCTCTTAGTATTCAACACACTCATAAGAGAATTTTATTATTCTTGAATACCTAGCATATTAGGATTTTAAGCAAATTACCATGCTATTTAAGACTCTCAAAATAATCTAAGTGAAGCATGAGAGTTCATCTATTTCTTCAAAATAAAACTACCACCATGCTCTAAAAGGTATAAGTGAAGCACTAGAGCAAACGACAAACTACTCCGAAAGATATAAGGGAAGATCAA
>NW_021171227.1:0-1554 GCF_002162155.2 Triticum dicoccoides
TGTGATCCATTCTTGGATCACTCTTGTACCCCTTGACTGACTCATGGTAAAGCACACTTCAGGTGCGGTACACAGCATAGCATACTGTAGAGCCTATGTCTTAAGCATAGGGGACGACCTTCGTTCCTTTCTCTCTATTCTGCCATGGTCGAGCTTTAAGTCTTAACTTCATACCTTACAACTCAGGCAAGAACTCCTTCTTTGACTGATCCATCTTGAACACCTTCAAGATCACGTCAAGGCATGTGCTCATTTGAAAGTACTATTAAGCGTTTTGATCTATCCTTATAGATCTTGATGCTCAATGTTCAAGTAGCTTAATCCGGGCTTTCCATTGAAAAACACTTTCAAAATAACCCTATATGCTTTCCAGAAATTCTACGTCATTTCTGATCATTAATATGTCAACAACATATACTCATCAGAAATTCTATAGTGCTCCCACTCACTTCTTTGGAAATACAAGTTTCTCATGAACTTTGTATACACCCAAAATCTTTGATCATCATCAAAGCATACATTCCAACTCCGAGATGCTCACTCCAGTCCTCAGAAGGATTGCTGGAGCTTTGCATACTTATTAGCATATTTCAGGATGGACAAAACCTTCCGGTTGTATCACATACAACCTTTCCTCAAAAATCGTCGAGGAAACAATGTTTTGACATCCTATCTGCAAGATTTCATAAATAATGCAGTAACTGCTAATATAATTCCAACAGACTCTTAGCATCGCTACGAGTGAGAAAGTCTCATCGTAGTCAACTCCTTGAACTTGTCGAAAAACATCTTAACGACAAGTCAAGCTTTCTCAATGGTGACACTTACCATCATTGTCTGTCTTCCTTTCAAAATCCATATGTACCTAACAGCCTTACGACCATCAAGTAGTTCTTCCAAAGTCTACACTTTTTTTTCATACATGGATCCTCTCTCGGGTTTTATGGCTTCTAACCATTTTTCGGAATTTGGGACCACCATCGCTTCTCCATAGCTCGTAGGTTCATTGTTGTCTAGCAACATGACCTTCAAGACAGGATTACTGTACCACTCTGAAGTAGTACGTATCCTTGTCACCCTACGAGGTTCGGCAGTGACTTGATCCGAAACTTCATGATCACTATCATAAGCTTCCACTTCAATTGGTGTAGGTGCCACAGGAACAACTTCCTGTGCCCTGCTACACACTTGTTGAAGTGACGGTTCAATAACCTCATCAAGTCTCCACCATCCTCCCACTCAACTTTTCGAGAGAAACCTTTCCTCGAAAAAGGACCCGATTCAAGAAACAATCCCTATTGCTTTCGGATCTGAATTAGGAGGTATACCCAACTGTTTTTGGGTGTCCTATGAAGATGCATTTTATCTGCTTTGGGTTCGAGCTTATCAACCTGAAACCTTTTCACATAAGCGTCGCAGCCCCAAACTTTCAAGAAACGACAACTTAGGTTTCTCCAAACCATAGTTCATACGGTGTCGTCTCAACGAAATTATGTGGTGCCCTATTAAAGTGAATGTGGTTGTCTTTAATGCCTAACCCATAAACTATCGTGG
>NW_021171228.1:0-1039 GCF_002162155.2 Triticum dicoccoides
CCCTTTGTAACAGACGAGTTTCCGTATGAAACGTTGATACTTCGAAAGAGATTGTCCGTTTTGTACACGAAGTGTATCCAGTTTTTGCCGTAACCCTCTCTACATTCTCGCACATGCTATGTGGGTGAAATGATGATACCATGCCAACTTGGAGCCTTTTCAGAGTTCATTTCAAATGATTTTTAATTTCATGGTCTTATAGCTCAAAATAATCAGTAAACGCATGAAAAATAACAAATCAAGTCAGAAAGGGTTGTAAATTGATGATGTGTCTTTGAATGGTGCATTTTGAACATAGAAAAACAATGGAGTTCAAATAAGTTCAAAAAAAATGAAATCCCTTTGTAACAGACGAGTTTCCATATGAAACCCTGATACATCGAAAAAGATTGTCCGTTTTGTACACGAAGTGTATCTAGTTTTTGCCATAACCCTATCTACAGTCTCGCACATGCTATGTGGGTGAAATGATGATACCATGCCAACTTGGAACCTTTTCAGAGTTCATTTAAAATGCTTTTCAATTTCATGGTCTTATAGCTCAAAATAATCAGTAAATGCATCAAAAATAACAAATGAAGTCAGAAAGGGTTGTAAATTGATGATGTGGCTTTGAATGGTGCATTTTGAACACAGAAAAATAAGGGAGTTCAAATAAGTTCACAAAAATGAAATCCCTTTGTAACAGACGAATTTCCGTATGAAACCCTGATACTTCGAAAGAGATTGTCCGTTTTGTACACGAAGTGTTTGCAGTTTTTGCCGTAACCCTCTCTACTTTGTCACACATGCTATGTGGGTGAAATGATGATACCATGCCAACTTGGAACCTTTTCAGAGTTCATTTTAAATGCTTGTCAATTTCATGGTCTTATAGCTTAAAATAATCAGTAAATGCATGAAAAATAACAAATGAAGTCAGAAAGGGTTGTAAATTGATGATGTGGCTTTGAACGGTGCATTTTGAACACAGAAAAACAATGGAGTTCAAATAAGTTCAAAAAAAATGAAATCCTATTGTAACAGGCGAGTTTCCATA
>NW_021171229.1:0-1425 GCF_002162155.2 Triticum dicoccoides
GGTGATGGCCCGTCATATGATCATGATGAGTATGAGCCCCAACCTCTCAATCCACAGTAGAGAGAAGAGTTGCACCGCCGCAACATGGAGGCGCTCCAGACCCCTATCTTGGGGGAGACTTATGAGGCTCGGGCCTTGGAGGCTGCGCGCCTGGCCACTTTGTTGAGCGCACGCGTCTGGAGAACCTCCAGCATTCTCTTGATGAACGCGCTCGTCGACTGATCCCCGAGTCCAGTCGACGACAACAACAATTGTTTCCACTTGAACCCCAGGTATACCGTACTCCGATTCAGAATCATATAGCTGCTGCACATATAGGAGAATCTATTCAGCCATTCCGTTCGGAGGGTGGAAGAGGCTTGATGCAGATCCGAGCGCTGCTCCGGGCAGCAGGAGAGCAAAACTCAGCCATTTCTCAGTTACGCAACAGGATCCACAGCAGGTCAGTAAGGGCAAACACAGTTCAGTCGGCGTAGTCCTGGATCGCCTTTGCGACATGAAGATCATGATCACCGTCGAGATTATGCCCGTGACAACCACTGATACGTCTCCAACGTATCTATAATTTTTGATTGTACCATGCTATTATATTACCCGTTTGGATGTTTATGGGCTTTGCTTTACACTTTTATATCATTTTTGGGACTAACCTCCTAACCGGAGGCCCAACTCGAATTGCTGTTTTTTTTGCCTATTTCAGTGTTTCGAAGAAAAGGAATATCAAATGGAGTCCAAACGGAATGAAACCTTCGGGAGCGATCTTTTTGGAACAAACGTGATCCAGAGGACTTGGAGTGGAAGTCAAGAAACAAGTGAGGCAGCCACGAGGGTGCCCGGCGCGCCCCCTACAGGTGGGTGCGCCCCCCACCCTCGTGGTCCCCTCGAGTGTCCACCGACCTACTTCTTCCTCCTACATATACCCATGTACATCGAAAACATCAGAAGCGACCACGAAAAACTATTTCCACCGCCGTAACCTTCTATATCCGCGAGATCCCTGTTGGAAATATGCCCTAGAGGCAATAATAGAATGATTATTATTATATTTTCTTATTCATGATAATTGTCTATTGTTCATGCTATAATTGTATTAACCGGAAACCGTGATACATGTGTGAATACATAGACCACAACATGTCCCTAGTGAGCCTCTAGTTGACTAGCTCGTTGATCAACAGATGGTCATGGTTTCCTGACTATGGACATTGGATGTCATTGATAACGAGATCACATCATTAGGAGAATGATGTGATGGACAAGACCCAATACTAAGCATAGCACAAGATCGTGTAGTTCGTCTGCTAAAGCTTTTCTAATGTCAAGTATCATTTCCTTAGACCATGAGATTGTGTAACTCCTGGATACCGTAAGAGTGCTTTGGGTGTACCAAACGTCACAACGTAACTGGGTGACTATAAAGGTGCA
>NW_021171230.1:0-631 GCF_002162155.2 Triticum dicoccoides
CCGCCGACCCCCCGCACCCTCGATTCCCCTACTCAACCGCCGCCGCCGACCCCCCGCACCCCGCGCACCGTCTTATAAAAAAATAAGTATCAAACAGCTTTTTAAATGCTACTGTCTTATAAAAAAATATTACTGTTATTATTTAAACAAGTTTGAACATATTTAAACACAAATAAGTATCAAACATCTTTTTAAATGCTAAAAAAAAATTTTGGAGCCTGGGAGTCGAACCCAGGACCTCCTGGTGTGAGAACTGGCTGCTGACCAGTCGAGCTAGTAGAGGGGACTTGATGTGGATCAGTTCTGGTGGTACATAACCTGTTGGCTCGAGTTGAAATAAAAAAAATACTAATGGCGCACCACGGTGAGGTGCGCCATTAGTATGGACATGCTAATGGCGCACCACGGTGAGGTGCGCCATTAGTATTGTGCCCGATCCCCCCTTCCCTCTCCCCCTTCGCCCGATCCCCCCTTCCCTCTCCCCCTCGCCAGTTCCCTCTCCCTCTCGATCCACCGCCGCCGCCGCCGCTGCCCTGACCCACTGCTCGCCCTCGCCCTCGCCCTCTCCCTCCCTCGCCCTCTCCTCGCCTTCCCTCTCCCTCGCCCTCTCCCTCGCCCTAGATCCCCTTCC
>NW_021171231.1:0-1493 GCF_002162155.2 Triticum dicoccoides
AACTCTCTCCCTTGACTCGTTGCTTAGATGAACTCATAGATGGATCTTGGTGAAACCGTAGGAAAAATTTTAATTTTCTGCAACGTTCCCCAACAGTGGCATCATGAGCTAGGTCTATGCGTAGTTCTCTTTGCACGAGTAGAACACAATTTTGTTGTGGACGTGGATTTTGTCATCTTACTTGCCTCTACTAGTCTTTTCTTGCTCAACGGTATTGTGGGATGAAGCGGCCCGGACCAACCTTACACGTACGCTTACGTGAGACCGGTTCCACCGACTGACATGCACTAGTTGCATAAGGTGGCTGGCGGGTGTCTGTCTCTCCCACTTTAGTTGGAGCGGAATCGATGAACAGGGCCCTTATGAAGGGTAAATAGAAGTTGACAAAATCACGTTGTGGTGATTAGTAGGTAAGAAAACGTTCTTGCTAGAACCCAATTGCAGCCACGTAAAAGATGCAACAACAATTAGAGGACGTCTAACTTGTTTTTGCAGCGATTGATCATGTGATGTGATATGGCCAGAAGTTGTGATGAATGATGAATTGTGATGTATGAGATCATGTTCTTTGTAATAGGATTCACGACTTGCATGTCGATGAGTATGACAACCGGCAGGAGCCATAGGAGTTGTCTTTATTTTTTGTATGACCTGCGTGTCATTGAATAACGCCATGTAAACTACTTTACTTTATTGCTAAACGTTAGTCATAGAAGTAGAAGTAGTCGTTGGCGTGACAACTTCATGAAGACACGATGATAGAGATCATGATGATGGAGATCATGGTGTCAAGCCGGTGACAAGATGATCATGGAGCCCCGAAGATGAAGATCAAAGGAGCTATATGATATTGGCCATATCATGTCACAACTATATAATTGCATGTGATGTTTATTATGTTTATGCATCTTGTTTACTTAGGACGACGGTAGTAAATAAGATGATCCCTTACAAAAAAATTCAAGAAGTGTTCTCCCCTAACTGTGCACCGTTGCTACAGTTCGTCGCTTCTAAGCACCACGTGATGATCGGGTGTGATGGATTCTTACGTTCACATACAACAGGTGTAAGACAGTTTTACACAGCGAAAACACTTAGGGTTAACTTGACGAGCCTAGCATGTGCAGACATGGCCTCGGAACACGGAGACCGAAAGGTCGAACACGAGTCGTATGGAAGATACGATCAACATGAGAATGTTCACCGACGATGACTAGTCCGTCTCACGTGATGATCGGACACGGGCTAGTCGACTCGGATCGTGTAACACTTAGATGACTAGAGGGATGTCTAATCTAAGTGGGAGTTCATAATTTGATTAGAACTTTATTATCATGAACTTAGTCTAAAACCTTTGCAAATATGTCTTGTAGATCAATGGCCAACGCTAATGTCAACATGAACTTCAACGCGTTCCTAGAGAAAACCAAGCTGAAAGATGATGGCAGCAACTATACGGACTGGGTCCGGAACCTGAGGATCATCCTCATAGC
>NW_021171232.1:0-1091 GCF_002162155.2 Triticum dicoccoides
CCGGAGCACGATCAACCTGACCACGAGGGTCTGTTTCCTGCGAGCAAACGAAGAACAAGCAAGAAACTAAGATTGCAATCTGGATATTGCGAATATAAGATGAAAGCTTTATTGATCAAGGTGGGGTTCTGTGACGCCTTTGTCTGGTCGTTGAACACAAACGAAGTACGCGAAGTTGCAGCTATGGCGAACTTTTAATCTAAACAAAACCCAAAGTCTAAACGGTGCCCTAAGGGCTGTATATATGGAGGAAGAGAGGGGGAATTTCGTGGCCCTTGGTGGAGGGGTCCGAAATCAACCCTATCTCTTGTTTCCCCACACATACGGACTCTAAAAATAGCCTATACTTATGTATTTCGAAATTACATGGGCCAGGCCCAATAAAAAGGTGACGCAGCACCTATAATAGCCTCTGGACGAAATTTATGAAGTGACATCTTGTATATTTCGTCCAAGGCTTCATGCACTCGTTATGGAGGCTTCAAAGACCTGAAATCATCACTTGTAACTCTGTTCTTGTTCCCCTTGCGCATGCCATCATCTCCATGCTTGTTCTTGCTCCAATGTTCATCCTTCTCCAAGCTAGGCCCTTCATTTGTAAGCAAAACAAATGTATCCAATTTAGGCAGCATCATATTCTCATGAACATTAGAATCATTACCAAGAAACGAAAGTACCTGGTAATTTAGTTGGCGTGCGCGAGCTCTAGTAATTGGTCCAGTATGTATAGCAGCAGGGGCTGTGGGTGTAACAATGGTATTGATGTCCTCATCATCCTCCCCTTCTTGAAACGAAGTCGTCCTCGACGGAAGCTCATCTTCCTCACCCAAATAAGGCTTCAAATCTGCAATGTTAAAAGTGGGACTAACCCCAAAATCTGCAGGCAGCTCAAGTTTATATGCATTATCATTTATTTTCTCTAACACCTTAAAGGGACCATCAGCCCGTGGCATGAGCTTTGATTTGCGCAAATCAGGAAATCTATCCTTACGCAAATGTAACCAAACAAGATCTCCAGGTGCAAACACAACATGTTTTCTACCCTTATCTCCAGCAAGTTTATATTTGGCATTCATACGCTCAATGTTTTC
>NW_021171233.1:0-557 GCF_002162155.2 Triticum dicoccoides
AGCGATTTCCATAGTTGTTGAACCCCAACGTGCGCTTATGTGTCGGTCATCAACACACATAGTTTTAACAGATTCTGGCCCGTTTCTTGGACTATTACTCACCGTTTTGGGGTCCCAAAGCGATTTCCATAGTTGTTGAACCCCAAGGTGCGCTTATGTGTTGGTTATTAACACTAACAGTTTTGGCCGATTCTGGCCCGTTTCTTGGACTATTACTCACCGTTTCAGGGTCCCAAAGCGATTTACATAGTAGTTGAACCCCAAGTTGCGCTTATGTGTCGGTCGTGAACACTCACAGTCTTGGCCGATTCTGGACCGTTTCATGGACTATTACCCACTGTTTTGGGGTCCCGAAGCGATTTCCATGGTTAACGAACCCCGGGCGCGTTTACGTGTCGATCATCAACACTCGCGGTTTTTGTCGATCTGACCCGTTTCGTGGACTATTACTCACCGTTTTGGGGTCCCAAAACGATTTCCATGGTTGTTGAAACCCAAGGTGCACGCTTACGTGTCGGTCATGAACACTCGCAGTTTTGGCCGATTCTGGCCCATTT
>NW_021171234.1:0-1017 GCF_002162155.2 Triticum dicoccoides
GGATTCCATCGTTACCCCGGAGTTCTGATAACCATCGCTCTTCATGTCCTTGGCCTCGGTGTAGAATGTGTAGCCGTTGATATCGTACGCCTCATAGGTCATCAGGTTGTGCTCGGCGCCCTGTGACAAGGCGAATATGAGTTGTTCTTCCGCGGAAGAATCCTCATGTAAAGGGTACGACAGAAGCTTATGCTTGAACCAACGCGTGAAACATGAGTTGTGCTCTTTGAGTATATCTCCGTCCGTCCTCTGTTGGCCTCGGTCATTGTACGTCTTTTTAATAAAGGTTTTGTGCTCTACCAACCAAGGATCGACCACGTCTATGTGTTGTAGCGCGACTAGGTTTGCTCTTTCAAAGTCGGCGAGTCGACCCTCGAAGTCGACATGCATTTCGCGGCGACCCTCACGGTGACCCCATCCAGCGAGCCTGCCAAGGTGCCTGTTGACGGGCAGACCAACGGGGTTCTCGATGCCTAGATAATTCGTGCAGTAGGAGATGCACTCTTCGGTCAGAAAGCCCCTGGCTATGCTTCCTTCTGGACGTGACATGTTGCGAACATATCCTTTGATGACACCATTCATCCTTTCGAACGGCATCATGCTGTGCAGGAACGTCGGCCTGAGTTGGATGATATCCTCCACTATATGGACCAGCAGATGCACCATAACGTCGAAGAATGCGGGCGGGAAGTACATCTCAAGCTCGCATAGTATCACCACGATCTCTTCCTGTAGCCTTCTGAGTTGCCTCACGCCAATCGACTTCCGAGAGATGACGTCGAAGAAGTTGCATAGGCCAAATAGCGTTTCACAGACGTGCGTGTCCATGATCCCACGGATTGCAACTGGAAGTATCTGTGTCATCAGCACGTGACAGTCGTGAGACTTCATCCCGCTGAACTTCTGCTTCGCTGGGTCTAGGTATCTGCTTATCTTCCCCGCGTAACCGTAAGGAAGTTTTACTCCTAGGAGGCAGGTGAAAAACTGCTCGATCTCCTCCTGACTTAGAGTGAAGCA
>NW_021171235.1:0-2839 GCF_002162155.2 Triticum dicoccoides
AAATCAGTGAGTAATAGTCCATGAAACGGCCAGAATCGGCCAAAACTGCGAGTGTTGATAACCGACACGTAGAAGCACCCCGGTGTTCGTCAACCGTGGAAATCACTCCGGGACGCCAAAATACGGAGTAATAGTCCATGAAACGGGCCATAATCGGCCAAAACCGTGATTGTTGATGACCGACACGTAAGAGCACCTTGGGGTTCAACAACCATGGAAATCGCTTTGGGACCCCAAAACAGTGATAATAGCCCCCGAAACGGGTCAGAATTGACAAAAACCGCGAGTGTTGATCACCGACACTTAAACGCACCTCGGGGTTTGTTAATCATGGAAATCACTCCGAGACCTAACAGTGAGTAATACTCCATGAAACGGGGCAGAATCGACAAACGTTGTGATTGTTGATGACTGACACGTAAATGCACCCTGGGTGAAGTTTGTTAATCGTGGGAATCACTCCAGGACCACAAAAAAGTGAGTAATAGTCCATGAAACGGGCGAGATTCGGTCAGAACTTTGAGTGTTGATGACCAACACGTAAGCACCCCGGGATTCGTCAATCGTGGAAATCACTTTGGGACCCCAAAACAGTGAGTAATAGTCCATGAAATAGGCCAGAATTGGCCAAAACTGCGAGTGTTGATGACCGACACGTAAGCGCACCTCGCTGTTCAACAACTATGGAAATCGCTTTGGTACACGAAAACGGCGAGTAATAGTCCACGAAACGGGTCAGAATTGGCCAAAACTTTGAGTGTTGACGACGGACACGTAAACGCACCCCGGGGATCGTCAATCGTGGAAATCGCTCTGGGACACCAAAACAGTGAGTAATAGTACACGAAACGGACCAGAATCGGCCAAAATAAGGAGTGTTGATGACCGACACTTAAACGCACCCTGGGGTTCCTTAATCGTGTAAATCACTCCGAGACCTCAAAACAGTGAGTAATAGGCCATGAAACGGGGCAGAATCGACAAAAACTGTGAGTGTTGCTGACCGGCACATAAACGCACCCCGGGGTTAAGTTCGTTAATCGTGGAAATCACTCGGGGACCACAAAATAGGGAGTAATAGTCCACGAAACGGGCCAGAATCAGCCAAAACCGTGAATGTTGATGACCGACATGTAAGAGCACCTTGGGGTTCAACAACCATGGAAATTGCTTTGGGACCCCAAAACAGTGAGTAATAGACCACGAAACGGGTCAGAATCGACAAAAACTGTGAGTGTTGATGACCGACACTTAAACGCACCCTGGGGTTCCTTAATCGTGGAAATCACTCCGAGACCTCAAAACAGTGCGTAATAGTCAATGAAACGGAGCAGAATCGACCATAACTGTGAGTGTTAATGATTGGCACATAAATGCACCCCGGGGTTAAGTTCGTCAATCGTGGAAATCACTCCGGGACCACAAAACAGTGAGTAGTAGTCCACGAAACGGGCCAGAAATGGCCTAGATTGCTAGTCTTGACCACCAACATGTAAGCACACCTTGGGGCTCGATAACCATGGAAATCGGTTTGGGACCCCAAAACAGTGAGTAATAGTCAATAAAAGAGCCCAGAAACGGACAAACCTAGGACTTTTGATGAACGATACATAAACGCACCCCGGGGTTTGTTAATCAATAAATCGTTGAGGGACCCGAAATCAGTGAGTAATAGTCCATGAAACGGCCATAATCGGCCAAAACTGCTAGTGTTGATAACCGACACGTAGAAGCACCCCGGTGTTCGTCATCCGTGGAAATCACTCTGGGACCCCAAAATAGGGAGTAATAGTCCATGAAACGGGCCATAATCGGCCAAATCCGTGATTGTTGATGACCGACACGTAAGAGCACCTTGGGGTTCAACAACCATGGAAATCGCTTTGGGACCCCAAAACAGTGATAATAGCCCCCGAAACGGGTCAGAATTGACAAAAACCGCGAGTGTTGATCACCGACACTTAAACGCACCTCGGGGTTTGTTAATCATGGAAATCACTCCGAGACCTAACAGTGAGTAATAGTCCATGAAACGGGGCAGAATCGACAAACGTTGTGATTGTTGATGACTGACACGTAAATGCACCCTGGGTGAAGTTTGTTAATCGTGGGAATCACTCCAGGACCACAAAAAAGTGAGTAATAGTCCATGAAACGGGCGAGATTCGGTCAGAACTTTGAGTGTTGATGACCAACACGTAAGCACCCCGGGATTCGTCAATCGTGGAAATTAACTTGGGACCCCAAAACAGTGAGTAATAGTCCATGAAATAGGCCAGAATTGGCCAAAACTGCGAGTGTTGATGACCGACACGTAAGCGCACCTCGGGGTTCAACAACTATGGAAATCGCTTTGGTACACGAAAACGGCGAGTAATAGTCCACGAAACGGGTCAGAATTGGCCAAAACTTTGAGTGTTGACGACGGACACATAAACGCACCCCGGGGATCGTCAATCGTGGAAATCGCTCTGGGACCCCAAAACAGTGAGTAATAGTACACGAAACGGACCAGAATCGGCCAAAATAGTGAGTGTTGATGACCGACACTTAAACGCACCATGGGGTTCCTTAACCGTGTAAATCACTCCAAGACCTCAAAACAGTGAGTAATAGGCCATGAAACGGGGCAGAATCGACAAAAACTCTGAGTGTTGCTGACCGGCACATAAATGCACCCCGGGGTTAAGTTCGTTAATCGTGGAAATCACTCGGGGACCACAAAATAGGGAGTAATAGTCCACGAAACGGGCCAGAATCAGCCAAAACCGTGAATGTTGATGACCGACATGTAAGAGCACCTTGGGGTTCAACAACCATGGAAATCGCTTTGGGACCC
>NW_021171236.1:0-1344 GCF_002162155.2 Triticum dicoccoides
CGTTTTACGAGGGGCTGCGACAGCACGGACAGGCGGCCGGCGAGCGAGCTGATGGCAGGCTGTTGTACACAGCGGCGCAGTGGCGGGCGCGGGAGCGGCATCATGGAGGTGTGCGGGACGACGACGACGTGCGCAGCGAGGCTTCGGGCAGCGGCGGCAATTGACACGGACACTGCTACAAGTGCGGCGACTGCGGGCACTTCAAGCGGGAATGCCCGCAGCTGAGGAAGGCGCCGACGGCGGAGCGTGATCTGCTCATGGACTACGTTGTCGAGGAGCCCGGGCTGCTCTGAGCCGCAGCTTAGGGTGCATGTGTTGGGCAATAAACCGCGGCGACGAACCGGGCGCGACCGGTGTGTGTATGGGTGCGCACTGGACGCATCGGGTGCGTCAGGACTGCGGGTGTGCGTGTTGTGCACGTGGTGATCGTGCAAGTGTACACCGTAGGCGTGTGTGTGTGTGTGTGTTCTGTTGGCGAGCCGAGCGGCCCGATCGGGTGCGATCCGTTGAGGCTCACAGCGAGACACGCATGTTCGGGCGCGGTCAGAGCGAGGAGAGCGCAGACACGATCGGTGTGTGAGTGGAGGCGTGGGTGTGTGTGCCCGGTGCACTGGCTCAGGGTATAAAGATGCACAGTGGCGTTGTAATAGAATGACATGATCGAGTTCGTGCTCGAGGGAAGGAAAGAGGCCTTCGTGCGCCGGAAAACTCCAGTGTCCACTGTCTTCTCTGAACTTCTTCTTCTTCCTTCTTCTGTTGATCAAGTGCAGTGAGCGAGTGAGGCGTAGAGAGAGAGAGAGAGGTAGAGCTAGGGGTAGCTAGGGTTAGGGCTAGACACCAACAAACACGTGACATTGCTACTATATAATTCGATTAGGAGGTCTGAGGATTCCGCTAGTTAATCCCTTCGTCAATCGATCCTTGGTACACTCCCAGCTTGTTTAGGTATTCGAATCAGGGTGTGGCCACCTCCTCCTCCAAACAACACATAACAGTTAACTAGGAGGTCCCAGGCAGAAGACCTTGCCTCTTCGATCGTGTTGCTTTTGTGCTACTCTTTTAAGGCATCCTTGTTTAACTTATGTCTGTACTCAGATATTGTTGCTTCTGCTGACTCTTGTGTATCGAGCTTGTATTCGAGCCCTTGAGGCCCCTGGCTTGTAATATAAAGCTTGTATTATTTTATTTGTATCTAGAGTTGTGTTGTGATATCTTCCCGTGAGTCCCTGATCTTGATCGTACATATTTGCGTGTTAGATTAGTGTACGGTCGAATTGGGTGCGTCATAGTATATCCCCCCTCAAAAAAGGGAAGGTATATCCTGTTGTTGTTGTTGTTGTTGTT
>NW_021171237.1:0-1540 GCF_002162155.2 Triticum dicoccoides
TTTCCAAAAGCTTATAAAATATTTCAGGGGTATTTGAAATTATATTCTAATTATATGAATATAACTCAAATTCAAATAGCTAATGAATTAAATCCAAAGTCCCAAAAATAAATCCTTAAAAATGTTCAATATTTTGGTTGGGACCAGAACCCTTACCAAAAATTATCAAACATTTAAGAGGAGCACTTTGGAGCAATGAATGAGATTTCTAGGGTTTTTGCCCCTCTTTTATTTAGGGTTTTGAGGCTTCCAATATTCCTCAATTCAAGTTTCAAAAATATAGACATGATGCACACATGAAGCTAGCCTAGAGCAATGCCAGAAGCTAGGGATGTGACAACTCACCCCCACTAAACAAGAATCTCGTCTCGAGATTCAAGCGTAGGGTAGGATGAAGGGGAAACGCAAACTAGTACAATCTTCACGATCCAGGTTGCACTTCATAGGAACGTTGATTCGATCACCATCTTTGTCCCACCGTCTTGCTCTGAGAACTCCAGCTAGCATGACAGCAAGAGGAAAAGGACAACTCCGGAAGAATCGATCTTCTCGAAGGTCGAACAACTCAAGATTAACTCTCGGAATGTGACATAGCAACATCTCTTGAGCTGAGAGACGAAGCACACCTCTAGAGGGATGGAGTGGAGCAGATGACGAGGTTCACTAGGTAGACAACAATTCCAGACTTAAGAATGTGGTGATCGGTTGTCAACATAGCGAGGAGTTGAATTGCCATGACACCACGACGAAACATTCTGGAGAAGGGTGATTCGTAGATTATTATCTTAAGTGGCAAAAAGAATTACCTTTGATATAGAGATCACTAAGACTCTCTATATCAGCCGAAGGCAAAACACAGCAATCGATTGGCGGGGTCGGTAGAATGGCATACTCGGACTTGGATGATGTGGATTACCTTGTTGAAGACAACGTAATGGATGATTTTGCTTATCACCGGAAATGGAAGAGACCCATGGTAGAAGGGCACATTGGCGGTGCAAGCTGGGAACAAAATGCAAATGCTGGGAATGATTCTGGTAACTGGGGAAGAACCCAACAATAGAGGGTGAATTCACTGTTTGAAAGGGTCATAGCATTGCCGAGGAAACTGAGAGCAAACCCAGTTAGTGCCGATGATAACACCTAGCGCTTGTGCGTGCTCTCAAGAACTTGAGCATTTCCATATTCATCAAGGTTTTACCAACATCTGTGTCAAGGATCCTGGCAACACAACATACCACCATGATGAACAACGATGGACGATGCAGATGCATAGAAAGATAACATCAACTCAGATTTCACCCTAGCGAGGCCAAGGAAACAAAATCTGGATGATCGACCGAGAGACATTTAGCACTCCGCTTCTAATGTTCTCCTTGACGTGCTAGTGTAACCCATTCATAGATATGGTTTGATAACTAGAACATCAAGTAAGGTCGGACTTCGGGAGCAATAGAATCCATAAGGAACAGTTACGGAGGTAAATCCTACGAAATCCTTATGGGGAGGTGGCCAACTTCCTCAAACAAGATACTACAAT
>NW_021171238.1:0-2139 GCF_002162155.2 Triticum dicoccoides
GAACTAAGTCAGACAAGTTTTTATCTTCCAACTCTCCAAGTTGTTGTCCAGCTTAACCAACTAGCTCAGGGATATCTAACACCGATTCTTGGAAAGAAGGTGGTTCATAAGAAACCAACTTGATCACGGGCTCAACATAACGGTCAGGTGACGACCTGGTAGTACTTCTGAGAAGACATTCAGAAAATCACGAACCACCGGTATGTTACTAAGCTCGAGAACAATCTCGCTTTTGAGGGCAAGACGATATGATCAAATGAGTGAGGACTTGACAAGATCCTAACTCATCAATCGAGGAGTGCACCAGAAATAGGGACTAGGTAGCACAATCAATCTTAGGGTGACGATTCAAAAACCAACACGCTAAGAATGAGGTTATCGTCCATTTAACTACCAAGCAACGAGGTTGCTGGGAGTATTGATTTCACACATCGCAATTCATTTGTCGGTATTCCGGTTGCATCAACACGAGGGCCGAGGAATGACTAATGATGGTGAGAAGTATCACTACATCAAAATTCATGAGAGTCGGTGCAGTTCTCATGACAATTCTGACATAAAGGGGTAATACTTCAGGGTAGAGCAGACCAGAAGCTGGATTGTAACTTGATCTGCGGAACACAACTACTTTGACCCAATCCTAAATATGGATGAGGTACTGGAGTTTGTTTCTCCTAGTCATTCAGGACGGAATGGCTTGACGAACCACAAGGGTAATAGGCATCGACGAACGAATGCACGCATACTCTTGACTATCAATTGATAGACGAGGGTCAGAAGACCACTAAAGAGAACAACTCAAAGGAACATATAATTTTCTGAGTTGTGGATGCATAGATTAGTATGTCGAACCAAGTTCAACATATTTCTTCCGGATAACCCATGCGGAAAGGTAGAACTGGCAAAGCCACAATATATAATGGAGAACTCATCAAAAATAATCCTGTTGTGATATTTCAGTTCAACGAGGAACTTCTGCCATAAGTAGTTCATGGTATTTGGAAGAAGAAGATACCACGGACTTCAAGGACTATCGCAAAGGTTACTAATATCCTAAAGGCACTAGCAATTACTATCAACATGAAGTAGGTAGAGTGAATCTCGGGTTCAGAACCCAGGAGTGGAATACCTACTACTAAGTAGCATCACGGAATGCTTTCGAGAATAAAGGCCAGAATCATCACACTGGGAACACAGATCATGGCTAGACTACTAGATGATCCCCTAAGACACCTAGGGTCATAATAATATCTCCAACATATATGTCAAGGTAACAGAGTACCTCAACTCACTGATTAGTGTGGTTAATCTGGCCCATGGGAACATTGAAACGGGAAGAAAGGATTTGCAAATGCATCAGACTACTTAGAAACCTGGGATGACTCGGACAGCATAACGGCTGTAAATGCTCAGAAAAGATTTGAGACATTCACAAAAATGGTGGCATAACCACTCAGAAGCACAATATCAAGGTTTCGAGATCAACAATTAACATACGGAAGTAGTAGGAACTGAACAGAGGCTTAAGTCCAAAAATCTTATAAGTCTACTGATTAGTAACACGTGATCCTGATAGAAAGAAGAGAAAGCCTAGTTCTTAATCCCCGTAGAAGAGAAGATGATGACTCAGATCAGAAGGCCATGAGGTATAAGGAGTAAAAAGAGCCTTACGTTCCATCCCACAATCAATTCCCTTATATAACTAAAGAATTTCTAGACTCAACTTCGACCAGTTTGGCTTGGTAATCCTACAGGCAGTCAAGCTCTGATACCAACGCTGTCAGGACCCCGACTCAATGCCACATAGATCTAGCATGTAACACTTCATATCACTTTGCGGCCTCACGCACGGTATTCCCACGGGTGTCGCCTTACCTTTACCCGGGACCGTTTGCGCCTTTTGGCACACGTATATGACAGTGTCGCTAGCATCCATATGATAAGGAGCCCGGGATGACATGGCTAGTCGTAAACCCAAAGTGGCACAAACTTACAGGGACAGGCATCCATGACCCAGCATCGAACGTGTCGGTCATCAGCGAGTGAATCCAGGCTGTAGCACTGGGCTAGCAGGACTCCGGTGAACCGGGCTGTAGCGGGCTAACAGGACTCCGGTATTCATCGCGTGACATTTCCCCG
>NW_021171239.1:0-1248 GCF_002162155.2 Triticum dicoccoides
ACTTAACACGCTTAACGAGATCTTGGTATTTGATCTGAGTCTGGCTACGAGCCTATACGCACTAACCATCTACGTGGGAGTAGTTATGGGTATCCCGACGTCGTGGTATTAGCCGAAGCACTTCAGACGTCAGCGACGGAGCGGCGCGCGCCGAATTGGACTGGAACGCCACTAGGCTAGGTCTGCTTTCGGCCGCGTACGCAACGTGCAGGTGTGCTATGGGCGATGGGCCCAGACCCCTGTGCGCTTAGGTTTAGACCGGCGTGCTGGCCTCTCTGTTGAGCCTAGGTGGGGCTGCGACGTGTTGATCTTCCGAGGCCGGGCATGACCCAGGAAAGTGTGTCCGGCCAAATGGGATCGAGCGTGTTGGGTTATGTGGTGCACCCCTGCAGGGAAGTTAATCTATTCGGATAGCCGTAATCTTCGGTAACAGGACGACTTGGAGTTGTACCTTGACCTTATGACAACTAGAACCGGATACTTAATAAAACACACCCTTCCAAGTGCCAGATACAACCGGTGGTCGCTCTATCTCAGGGATATGAGGAGGGGATCGCCGGGTAGGATTACGCTATGAGATGCTATTTGGAGATGTTACTCGGAGATGCTACTTGGAGGACTTCGACCTACCCTCTTCTACCTGTTGCAAGACGAAGGTGACCAGAAGCGTAGTCTTCGATAAGACTAGCTATCCCCCTCTTATTCTGGCATTCTGCAGTTCAGTCCACTGATATGGCCCCCTTACACATATACCCATGCATATGTAGTGTAGATCCTTGCTTGCGAGTACTTTGGATGAGTACTCACGGTTGCTTTCTCTCCCCTTTTCCCCCTTTCCTTTCTTTCTGGTTGTCGCAACCAGATGCTGGAGTTCAGGAGCCAGACGCTACCGTCGACGACGACCCCTACTACACCGGAGGTGCCTACTACTACGTGCTGCCCGCTGACGACGACCTGGAGTAGTTTAGGAGGATCCCAGGCAGGAGGCCTGCGCCTCTTTCGATCTGTATCCCAGTTTGTGCTAGCCTTCTTAAGGCAACTTGTTTAACTTATGTCTGTACTCAGATATTGTTGCTTCCGCTGACTCGTCTATGATCGAGCACTTGTATTCGAGCCCTCGAGGCCCCTGGCTTGTATTATGATGCTTGTATGACTTATTTTATTTGTAGAGTTGTGTTGTGATATCTTCCCGTGAGTCCCTGATCTTGATCGTACACATTTGCGTGCATGATTAGTGTACGATTGAAT
>NW_021171240.1:0-978 GCF_002162155.2 Triticum dicoccoides
TTTTGAAATTTGTATCTCAACTGTGTTTAAAGTTCATTGATTCAAAATTTAAATCTGAACGCATAAGCACCACAGTGGCTAACGCATCGCTCTACAAGCCAGGAGACCAGGGTTCGATCCCGAGGTTCCTCACTTTTCTCAAGCTCGTTCTCCCCCACAAATGCATTCATGAGCAGGGCTTGACTCCCCTGTTCTTTGTCATTTCGCTTTTTTGTCTTTTCTTCCTTCTTTAAACTAATTCAGGATTTTCAAAGTTGCGAGTTTAAAAAAAATGTTCATGAAACCATAAAATCAGGTTTTGGTATAACGGGCCGGGAAATCATAAAAACTTCATGGATTCAGAAATGTTGTAGGTTTGCAAAACTGTTCACAAAATATTAAAAATATCAGGTTTTGGTATAACCGGCCGGGAAATAAAATCATTTTCATGTTTTTTTTTAAAAAATGATCGTGTATTCAAAACGTATTGGGGAATCTGAAAAAAAATGTCCATGAAATTTTAGAAAATTTTCAAAGAAATAAAAATACACAAATTTTGAAATTTGTATCTCAACTGTGTTTAAAGTTCATTGATTCAAAAATTAAATCTGAACGCATAAGCACCACAGTGGCTAACGCATCGCTCTACAAGCCAGGAGACCAGGGTTCGATACCGAGATTCCTCACTTTTCTCAAGCACGTTCTCCCCCACAAATGTATTCATGAGCAGGGCTTGACTCCCCTGTTCTTTGTCATTTCGTTTTTTTGTCTTTTCTTCCTTCTTTAAACTAATTCAGGATTTTCAAAGTTGCGAGTTTAAAAAAAATGTGCATGAAACCATAAAATCAGGTTTTGGTATAACGGGCCAGGAAATCATAAAAACTTCATGGATTCAGAAATGTTGTAGGTTTGCAAAACTGTTCACAAAATATTAAAAATATCAGGTTTTGGTATAACCGGCTGGGAAATAAAATCATTTTCATGTTTTTTTTTAAAAAA
>NW_021171241.1:0-1033 GCF_002162155.2 Triticum dicoccoides
TGGTGGTGGAGGAGCGTGGCAATCCCGCAGGGCTTCGCCAAGCACCATGGGAGAAGAGGAGGAGGGAGAGGGGCAGGGCTGCACCAACGAGAGATCAAATCGCGTGTTATGGGCAGCCCCATGCCTCAATATATATAGGGGGAGGGGAGGGCTGCGCCCCCTTTAGGGTTTCCCACCCCCAAGGGGTGCGGCCAGCCCTAGATGGGAAAGGGGCGGCGGCCAAGGGAGGATTCCCTCCCCCCCAAGGCACCTAGGAGGTGCCTTCCCCTCCTAGGACTCTTCCTTAGGGTTCCCCTTTGACCCTAGGCGCATGGGCCATGAGGGAAGTGGCGCCCCAGCCCACTTTGGGCTGGATCCCTTCCCACTTCAGCCCATGTGGCCCCCCGGGGCAGGTGGCCCCACCCGGTGGGCCCCCGGGACCCTTCCGGTGGTCCCGGTACAATACCGATGACCCCGAAACTTGTCCCGATGGCCGAAACAGGACTTCCTATATGTAAATCTTTACCTCCGGACCATTCCGGAACTCCTCGTGACGTCCGGGATCTCATCCGGGACTCCGAACAACATTCGGTTACCACATACAAGCTTCCTTTATAACCCTAGCGTCATCGAACCTTAAGTGTGTAGACCCTACGGGTTCGGGAGACATGCAGACATGACCGAGACGTTCTCCGGTCAATAACCAACAGCGGGATCTGGATACCCATGTTGGCTCCCATATGTTCCACGATGATCTCATCGGATGAACCACGATGTCAAGGACTTAATCAATCCCGTATTCAATTCCCTTTGTCTATCGGTATGTTACTTGCCCGAGATTCGATCGTCGGTATACCGATACCTTGTTCAATCTCGTTACCGGCAAGTCACTTTACTCGTTCCGTAACACATCATCCCGTGATCAACTCCTTGGTCACATTGCGCATATGATGATGTCCTACCGAGTGGGCCCAGAGATACCTCTCCGTTTACACGGAGTGACAAATCCCAGTCTCGATCCGTATAAAACAATAGATACTTTCGGAGATACCTG
>NW_021171242.1:0-5475 GCF_002162155.2 Triticum dicoccoides
GGCTGAGCTCGGCTACGTCTACGGCGAGGATGCGCACGAAGCGCAGGAACCCAAGGAGGAGGACGAGGACGAGGAGGAGGAGGAGCCAGCTCCTGATCCGACGAAGGGGCGCCAGAAGAAGAAGCGGGCGGCTAGGACAGGCGAAGCGCGCATCAAGTGGACATCCAAGGAGGAGGAATGCCTCGCCGAAGCATGGAAAGTCGTCTGCCTCGACCCGACCACCGGCACGAACCAGAGCTTCGAGACGTATTGGGACCGCATCAAGGCCGAGTTCGACGAACGGAAGCTCGTCGACCCGTACTTCAAAGGCGTCTACATGCAGCGCGGCTCCAAGGCGATGGCGAACCATTGGGGGCGCATCCAGTTGGCGTGCAACAAATGGCATGGAATCGTCGAGGAGGTCGCGGCTCGCCCGGAGAGCGGCGCCAGCGTTGAGGATCAGGTACGCACGCCGTTCGCCCGCATCTCTTCGTCGTCAATGCCCGCCGCCCGCCAACTGTTTGTTCCTCCGCGCAGCTGCTGCGTATGTTCACCATGTATCGGCGCAACAACCAAGACGCCGACTTCAAGCACCTCCATGTCTACAAGCGCATTGACAAGTGCGAGAAGTGGGCGGAAGTCCGACGTACCCTCGACAAGGCCAAGGAGACGTACAAGCCGGACGCGACGACTCCGAGCGCGTCAGAGGGGCGGCCGGACGGCCACAAATTGGCAAAAAAGGGGAAAAACGCCGATGCGGCAACCGCGCGAGTGCAGGAGTCCATCGAGCATTGCCGCGCCGACGCCCAGGCCCGGGCCGTCCTACGTGAAGAGAAGACCGAGGCGCGGTGGTCGTCGCTGATGAAGAACAACGCCATCAAGCTCGACCTGCTCCGGACGAACGTCGCCGCGAAGAAGAGGAACATCGACATGGCTTTTCTGATGGGCGGGGTGGACATGCTCCAGAGCAACAACGAGCAGCTCAGGGCGTGGTACATGGCGGAGCGCGGCCTCATCCTGAACCAGATGCAGACGGCAACGCCGACGACGCCGACGACGCAAGCTCCCGCGCCCACGACCACACGGACGCCAAGCCCGAACGACGCCTCTACATCGCCGCCCAGCAGTGCCGAAGCCGCGCCGACACAGCCCCGCACCGAAGCAGTTCCGACACCGCCGAGCCCGCGCACGCCGACTCCGCCAACGCCTGGAGCCGACCCCGCCGAGTGAATCATTGCGCACGCGAACTTGCGGCATGCGGCGCTCTGTTTTTTGTAACGCCAGACTACGTCCGATCGCCGGATTTGTGGCGTCTTTTGAGAGCGGGAACGACCAAGTTTAAATTTCCCGCATCCTGAGGCCGGCGCTTGGGGGCGTGACTGGGAGCTAGGTCGCCCCCAGGGGCCGAACTAGCGCCGGCATGCCCCAGGCCGCTCTATTTAGACGCCCTGGGGGGCCGAATGGCTGGAGATGCCGTTAGCCTCAAGCAGTAGCACCTCGGGTGGATGCCATGCTTGCATGCAAAATGTTCATGGGGCCGATCGACTGATTCAATACGTTCGTCGATCCGGTGGTTGGGCTTGGGCACTTGTGTCTACGACTCTGCGTGGAGTAGTCGTAGAAGAACCCAACTCCCAACAAGCTATCTGTGCCTTTTGCGAAGACATGGGACCGGAGTGACTACAGAAGTAGCGGGCAGTGACCACAGAAGGCGCTAACCTACTTTCTGTTGATTGATACGTACTTCGATCGCGAGTACTACAGGTCGTTGAAGTTTCTCACACTACCTTTCGTCCTTTCATATGAGAAAGAGAGAAATAGATGTGTCACGTGGATTAGTCAGCAGTGCATGAAACGAAAATTTAGCAATATTTCACCTACATAGTTCGTTTTATACTTAGCTTAACAATTTTGGCAAGAGTTTCTTAATTACTCTTATGGGACAGAGGGATATCATATATGCATTCTAAGAAAAAAGAGATGAGGATTTTCAATGCGGGGTATAGGAATATATCAGAAACGCTCAACATCCACCGGCCGATCTCACCCCACACTCGGCCGCCTCCTTCTTTTGCCATGTGTCCCATGTGGGCCCCACACACCGTCTCCTTTCCTCTCCCCATCCGGCCCCACAACTTTTCTCTCACGTGCGTTGACTCCTCCTCCCACTACCTCTTCTCCTAGATCTCACTTGCGGGTCCTTTCTCCCTGCGCTCCGATGACCACCACACATTCTTCTTTTTTCAAAATCAACCCTTTTCTTACCCCGTCCCCATCGTCGCACAGTAATTCTGGGGCAATCACCACACCTTAGCGCCTTTCTTTCTTCTTTAATTGAGACACGTGGCAAACCGGACGTACCATTGATCCCAGTGGCAATTTCCATCTATATGCCAAAGTTCTAATATTTTCCCACGTAGCGTGATCCAAACACATCTCTGTAGTACCTGTGCTAAGTACTCCATGGTTTCATTCAATGATTAAAGTGGCCATTTTTTCCAAATGTTGAAATGTTTGCGGTATTTGATTCTAAAACAACACTTTGATCAGCAAGGAATTTAGTTTAGGGGATCAAATTTATTTTCTGTCAGAGGCAGCCCTCGCGTTCCTCGCGTCGCCCCCGCCCTGGGCGACTCGGGGGCTCTCCAACCCTAGGGCCGCCGCCGTCCTCTCCTTCTCCCCTCCTCGCGCCGCCGCCGGGTGACGCCGCCGGGTGAAACCCGCATGGCAGACGGCGGCGGCGGGGGCACTCCCTCTCCCGACTCCCCTTCCTCCGTGCGCGGCGGATCTAGGCGGCAGGCGGCGGAGTCATGCGGCGCTCGCGGTTTGGCGCGAGGTGGCAGGCCTCGGCGAGCGGTGGCGGGGCGCGGGGCACGCGACGGCGAGCCTCGGCAGGCGGTGGTGGCTGCGCACGGAGCTGATTCCGGGGCGGTGGCGCGGGCATGGATCCATCGCGGATCTGATCCTGCGGGCGCGGTCTCGGCTTCCCCTGCTCGGCCTGCGGGTCTCGGTGGGGGGCTTCTCCTTGCTGAGATCTAGCAGCGGGATCATCCAGATCCCGGCAAGGATGGCGGCGACCCGTGCACGAGGGATGGAGGTCTTCGATCAGATCCGGGTGAAAACCTACTATTGGCTATTGCCAAGGCCGGCGATGGCGACGCTGTCTGCATCGTTCCCTTCCTGAAGGCATCGTTGTGGAGAAGTTCAAGGACACTCTCTGCTACCTCCGGGGGAAACCCTAGATCAGTAGATCGGATGACGGCGGCTCTCTGGTGTCAGTTCCCCCCTGGGGGCGTCATTCTTGGAGGTGCACACGGGCTCGAGGGACTAGAGGACGGCGACTTTGGTGGAGCGGTGCTTCATCTTACACATTGATGGTGGCGGATCTCGGCGGCGTGGCGCTGTGGAGACTCGGCGTCTGATGCGCGGAGATGGACTTGTGCAGGAGGTGAAAGCTGTCTAGCGTCATGGTGGCGTTGATGGCAGATAGGCCTGGCAAGGTCGGTGCAGCAGTACAGCTCTGAAGATGGATTGGTGGCAGGCGGCTGCGGCGGCCTCATACCCGGCAGGGGTCCTGGTTGAGAAGCACGCCGGACTGGTGGGTGCCCATACCAGGCAGGCGTCCTGGGTGGGACCTCAAGTCTTTAGATGTTTAGGTTTGGCTGCGTGGTCTATTTGGTATTAGGCCCAGACTTTCAGCGTCCCTACATCAACTGGATAGGGATAGCGACAGTTGTTGCTTGCTTTGGTGGCTTTAGACTTATTGTTGTATGACTCTGTACGGTTTTGTGTTAATAATTAATAAAATGGCCATATGCATCGCCCAGATGCAGAAGCCGGGGATCGTCCTCCTTTTCTAAAAAAAAGAAGCTGTTTCGTACTTTACTATCTCACTTTAACCGAGCAACCTACCTACCGAGCATTTCACATGTTTACATGTACGCATTCTGTGAGCTCATTTGCATGTGCATGTACCATATCGTTTTAGGGAACAGATACTGGACCTTAGCATTTAGGAGCTCATTTTTCTGTTAATCAGCTCATCCATTTCTTTTTTTTAGACAAACTCGTGAAACTTTTATTCAACCGTCATAATGTTTACAGGGACGAACAAAAGATCGCTGGGGTGGCCTAACCAAATATGGCGGCCGGTCCCCAACGTTAATGCATGCTTCGCGAGGTTGTGAGCCTCAAAGTCGGAGGATTGAAATTCATGACTAAAAGAACAAGATGAGGAAAAACGAGCTCTATCCGTTATTTCATGTACCACTGCTCCATATGTTGCTGTCGTTCCTCTTTGATCGCCTCCACCGCCGTTATGCAGTCTGAGGCGATGAAAACTTTCTGCTCGTACAAGTTCTCGGCAAGCGCCAGTGCTTCCCTGGTAGCTAGAACTTCAAGCACCTCCGGGTCCTCTATGTTGTTGAAGACAACTGTCGAGGCCCCAAATACACACCCGATGCATCACGGCAAACGGCCAGCACGCCGCACAGCCGCATCGACATTAATCTTAACATGATCATTCGGTGGTGGCTGCCAAGCAGTAGGGTGGACCTTTGGAGTTGCCGGTGACCTCTCAACAGGTTTTTGTATGTGCTTCAAATCAGCCAAGTAGCTAGTCACAAAACCATGAGTAGCGAATGGAGTTTTGTAAATTCCTTCATGGATTATCTTTCTCCTCGCTGCCCAAATCGCCCATAGTGTGACAATCATGGTAGTGAATTCCTCTTGAGGAAGCGATTCGCTCATCAGAAAGAGCCATCTCTTTCCCTGTTCATCTCTCTGCATACATATATACTGCACCATATCCTCATTGATAGAGCCCACACGCACCGCGCGTAGTTACAATCAATAAGAGAATGGCGCCAGTTGTCATCTGCTCCGCATAACGCACACACATGCGATGGTGACATGTTTCGATGATGCAGAACATCACTGGTAGGAAGTGAGTGACGAGCCAGCCTCCATGTGAACATTTTCAGTTTTGAAGGAACTTGCAATCCCCAAATAGATGACCATCCTTTTGTTTGCCTCAGCCATTAATGAACTCGGGAGAGCATCGGTCATCGTACATCCATTGCCGGCTCATCTTCAATACACAGCACCGAAAACACCAAATTAATACAATACATAAAGTTCATACAACACTTAAATGCAACAAACAAATAACTCTCTAGCTAAAGAATTTAAATGCAACAAATGCGATCAAGATCACAACTAAGGTAACAATTAATCCAACAGCATAATGATACCAAGCCTCACTATGAATGGCATATTTTCTAATCTTTCTAATCTTCAAGCGCATTTCCTCCATCTTAATCTTGTGATCATCGACGACATCGGCAACATGCAACTCCAATTCCATCTTCTCCCCCTCAATTCTTTTCAATTTTTCTTTCAAATGCTCGTTTTCTCTTTCAACTAAATTTAACCTCTCGACAATAGGGCCGGTTGGAATTTCCGGTTCAACTACCTCCTACATACAAATATCTATGT
>NW_021171243.1:0-1552 GCF_002162155.2 Triticum dicoccoides
GATCCCGTTATCAACGACATCCAATGTCCATGGTCAGGAAACCATAACCATCTATTGATTAACGAGCTAGTCAACTAGAGGCTTACTAGGGACATGGTGTTGTCTATGTATCCACACATGTATCTGAGTTTCCTATCAATACAATTCTAGCATGGATAATAAACGATTATCATGAACAAGGAAATATAATAATAATCAATTTATTATTGCCTCTAGGGCATATTTCCAACAGTCTCCCACTTGCACTAGAGTCAATAATCTAGTTCACATCGATATGTGATTAACACTCAAGGTCACATCCCCATGTGACTAACACCCAAAGAGTTTACTAGAGTCAATAATCTAGTTCACATTTACCATGTGATTAACACTCGATGAGTTCTGGATTTGATCATGTTATGCTTGTGAGAGAGGTTATAGTCAACGGGTCTGAACCTTTCAGATCCGTGTGTGCTTTACAAATCTCTATGTCATCTCTGTTGGGTAACGTTGCAGAAAACAAAAATTTTCCTACTCGTTTCACCAAGATCATCTAGGAGTTCATCTAGCAACGAGTGAATAGATGCATCTACATACCTTGTAGATCGCGAGCGGAAGCGTTCAAAGAACGGGGATGATGTAGTCGAACACGACGTGATTCGAATCACCGGAGATCCTAGCACCGAACGGACGGCACCTCCGCGTTCAACACACGTACAGAACAGCCACGTCTCCTCCTTCTTGATCCAGCAAGGGAGGGAGGAGAGGTTGAGGGAGATGGCACCAGCAGCAGCACGACGGCGTGGTGTTGATGGAGCTGCAGTACTCCGGCAGAGCTTCACTAAGCAATAAGGAGGTGGAGGAGGTGTTGGGGAGGGAGAAGGAGGCAACCAAAGGCCAAGGACTCAAGGTATGAGGTCCCTCCTCTCCCCCACTATATATAGGGGTGCCAAGGGGGGGTGGCCGGCCCTAGGAGATCCAATCTCCTAGGGGGTGCGGCGGCCAAGGGGGGTTTCCCTCCCCCCCAAGGCACCTAGGAGGTGCCTTCCACTAGTAGGACTCCTCCCCCTTGGAAACCCTAGGCGCATGGGCCTAGTGGGGCTGGTGCCCTTGGCCCAAGCAGGCCAAGGCGCACCCCCTACAGCCCATGTGGCCCCCGGGGATGGGTGGCCCCCCCCGGTGGGCCCCCGGGACCCCTCCGGTGGTCCCGGTACAATACCGATAACCCCGAAACTTGTCCCGATGCCCGAAACAGGACTTCCCATATATAAATCTTTACCTCCGGACCATTCCGGAACTCCTCGTGACGTCCGGGATCTCATCCGGGACTCCGAACAACATTCGGGTTACTGCATATACATATCCCTACAACCCTAGCGTAACTGAACCTTAAGTGTGTAGACCCTACGGGTTCGGGAGACATGTAGACATGACCGAGATCGCTCTCCGGTCAATAACCAACAGCGGGATCTGGATACCCATGTTGGCTCCCACATGCTCCACGATGATCTCATCGGATGAACCACGATGTCGAGGATTTAATCAACCCCGTATGCAATTCCCTTTGTCAATC
>NW_021171244.1:0-1594 GCF_002162155.2 Triticum dicoccoides
ATGTGATGCATGGTTAGCGAGTAATGAAATGCATGAAGTTTAGGGGCTCATCTGCAAAAGTGCAATTCCCTGGAAATTGATAAAATCGCAGCTAAGGAAAAAATGATCTGGGCCAAAACTGGCTGGCCCATTAGTGCAAGGCGGCGCGCTAGATCTGGCTTACCATGGGCTTGGCCCGTTCAAAAAAAATAGAGGAGGCCTGGCGTTGGGCCTAGCGAAGAGGGAGATGCGGTCAACGCGAGCTGTTGCCTCGCTCGTTCTCCTCGCGCACAGAGACGAGCGGGAGGAGCAGAAGCAGGGCACGACGGAGGCAGGGGACTGCAGGACGGGCTACTTCGGCGGAAGAGGTGCAGGGACTTGCCGGTCCGGCGGCGGCTGGAACAGACGGATCGGGCCTTGGGGCATCGGATCCGGTGGGTGGTGGAGCTCCATGGGCGGCGACGCTGCGGCTTGGTGCTGGGAGGAGATGGCGCTACCTGCGAACGCCATGAGAGAGAGAGATCGTGAGAGAGAGAAGGAAGGAGAGGAAGCTACGGGGGAGACGGGAAGGAGCAAGGACGGTCTGAGGGCGGGCTGCTCCGGCGTTCGACATGCGCCATGGAATTGATCCACGACGAAGGGTTCGAACAGGGAGGCGTCTTGGAGTTTCCGGCGACGATGATGAGCGAGGAAAGGCGGGCGCGGCGAGACTGTTAACCGACTCCACAGCCACGGTTCCAGGGAGGCACGGCTCTGGAGGGTAGGGGCCGGAGACGAGGTACGGAAGGACGGCTTCCATGGCCTCCTCACGTTCCTGTAGAAAGAGAGAAAAGAGAGAGATGAGAGAAAACTGAGAGAGAGCTTGAAGAGATGGGAAAAAGTAGGGAAAGGGAGAGCGACGGGGTCCTGGAATGATCGAGATGGGGAAGGGCGGCCGGCGATGCTGCCCCTGTGGGCGCACTGTCGTGAGGAGCGGCGGGTGCTGGACGCGTCTGGGGGCACAGAAGCAAGGGGATCGAGGAACGGGGTGCGGTGGTTGGTCGGGCACTGAAATTGGGGAGAAAGTGGGCGGCGGCGCTAGGGTAGGATCCCTAGAAATTAGGGTTGTCCAAAATGGACTAGGGATAGACTACATATATAGTAGGTGGGTTGACTTAGGGGTATATCGTCCCTCCGATCACAATCGAATGATCGCGAATAAAATAGCTAGGAAGTCCAAATAAGAAAATGGTGATATTTTGTAGATGTTTGGGGATTTTCCGGATCCAACGGTGACGACTGCTCGGGTCGGGTCCGACAGTTTCGGACGCGCACGTGAGGGGTTCGATGCACTGTGCAGAGAGGGTTTTGGACCGTGCGGTCGCATCGGACAACTCCGGAAGCGAAGAGGGGAAGGAGGATGGACTAGGTGGGTTGTGGCGAGACTGCGAGGGGAAGAAGAGAGAGAGAAAGGGCCCGGCATCTGTTTCCGGAGACCGAAAACGTCCGACGTTAGACCGGCTATAATGCCGCTATAGTTAATCGTTGGGGCGTCAAACGAACTCCGAATGCGATGAAACTTGGCAGGCGGCCTACCTACACTAATATAAGACCGCACGCCAACGTTCATCCCTTT
>NW_021171245.1:0-998 GCF_002162155.2 Triticum dicoccoides
AGCTGCCGATTTGAACTTCAGATCTGAATCATGCTCTGTAGTTGGCTTCTTTAAAGGGGTCATATCCGCCGGATCAACATTGTCCTTATAATACTTCAACTCCTCCGTGGCACAGACTGACTCTGCATAAGCCGCATCACCTTCCTCACATTCCAAAGCGACCCTACGGCTCCCATGAACCGTTATGGTCCCCTTGTAACCCGGCATCTTGAGCTGCAAGTAGATATAACAAGGCCGCGCCATGAACTTGGCGTAAGCCGGCCGGCCAAACAAGGCGTGATACGGGCTCCGGATCTTCACCACCTCAAATGTTAGTTTTTCCGACCGGGAGTCGTGCTCGTCCCCAAAGGCCACATCCAGGGCTATCTTACCAACAGGATATGCAGATTTGCTAGGCACCACACCATGGAACACCGTATTCGACGGTCTGAGATCTTTGTCTGTTAAACCCATGCGGCGGAAAGTCTCATAGTACAATATGTTAATACTGCTTCCTCCATCCATGAGTACCTTGGTGAATTTATAACCCCCCACCTGAGGGTCTACCACTAATGCTAGCTGGCCCGGATTATCAACCCGGGGCGGGTGATCCTCTCTGCTCCACACGATAGGCTGCTCCGACCAGCGCAAGTAACGTGGTAAGGCCGGTTCAACAGAATTCACCGCTCGCCTGTGGAGTTTTCGGTCGCGTTTATCCAAACTAGTTGTGAAAACATGATACTGCCCATTGTTCAACTGTTTTGGCTGGCTCTGATAACCCGACTGCTGCTGCTGCTGCTGGCTGTTCTGATTATTCTGGTGATTGTGACCGCCCTGATTGCGACCTGAACCGGAAGCTCCATCGTGATCCGGCCCGTGGAAACCGGATCCTGAACCGCCACCTGATCCGTGATCATACCGGAAAGCATTAGAGTTTTTGAACTCCTGCATGATATAACAATCTTTCCAAAGATGGTTAGCCGGTGCCTCCTTCGTCCCGTGCTTCGGGCAAGGCTGAT
>NW_021171246.1:0-1318 GCF_002162155.2 Triticum dicoccoides
AGGTTGAAAAGCCTGGTTAGCCATACTATCGCTATGTCCCCGAGACCTTTCCACACCTCAATGGGGATACAATCCGGGCCCATCGCCTTGCCTCCCTTCATCCTTTTTAAAGCCTCCTTGACCTCAGACTCCTGGATTCGACGCACAAAACGCATGCTGGTCTCATCAAAAGAGTCGTCCAGTTCAATTGTAGAGCTTTCATTCTCCCCATTGAACAGCTTGTCGAAGTACTCCCGCCATCTATGCTTAATCTCCTCGTCCTTCACCAAGAGTTGGCCTGCTCCGTCCTTGATGCATTTGACTTGGCCAATATCCCTCGTCTTCCTCTCTCGGATCTTGGCCATCTTATAGATGTCCCTTTCGCCTTCCTTCGTGCCTAACCGTTGGTAGAGGTCCTCATACACCCGGCCCCTTGCTTCACCAACAGCTCGCTTTGCGGCCTTCTTCGCCATCTTGTACTTCTCTATGTTGAGTGCACTCCTATCCAGGTATAGGCGTCTAAAGCAATCTTTTTTCTCTTTAATCGCCTTCTGGACATCATCATTCCACCACCAGGTATCCTTATCTTCGCTTCTCCTTCCCCTAGACACTCCAAACTCCTCTGAGGCCACCTTACGAATGCAAGTCGCCATCTTCATCCACACATTGTCCGCATCCCCTCCTTCCTCCCAAGGGCCCTCCTTAATGACCCTCTCCTTGAACGCCTGAGCTACCTCCCCCTTGAGCTTTCACCACTTCGTTCTAGCGACTTTAGCCCGCTTATCCCGCTGGACACGAATCCGAAAGCGGAAGTCAGCAACCACCAGCTTATGCTGGGGTACAACACTCTCTCCAGGTATCACCTTACATTCTAGGCACGCACGCCTATGTTCCCTTCTCGAGAGGATGAAATCAATCTGGCTAGAGTGTTGGCCACTACTAAAAGTCACCAGATGTGATTCTCTCTTTCTAAAGAGGGTGTTGGCTACAATCATGTTGTAGGCTAGAGCAAAGCTTAAGACATCTTCTCCTTCTTGATTCCTGATGCCATAGCCAAAGCCCCCATGCGCCCCTTCAAAACCTGTGTTAGATGTACCCACGTGGCCATTGAGGTCTCCTCCTATGAAGAGCTTCTCACCAATCGGTACACTCCTAACCATGTCTTCCAGGCCTTCCCAGAACTCCCTCTTGGTGTTCTCATTGTGGCCTACTTGCGGGGCATACGCGCTGATAACATTGAGAACCAAGTCCTCAACTACCAGCTTGACCAGGATAATCCGGTCCCCACGTCTCTTGACGTCTACCACTCCATACTTGAGGCTCTTGTTGATCAAGATGC
>NW_021171247.1:0-1152 GCF_002162155.2 Triticum dicoccoides
AACAAGGTATCGGTATACCGACGATCGAATCTCGGGCAAGTACCATACCGCTAGACAAAGGGAATTGTATACGGGATTGATTGAGTCCTTGACATCGTGGTTCATCCGATGAGATCATCGTGGAACATGTGGGAGCCAACATGGGTATCCAGATCCCGCTGTTGGTTATTGACCGGAGAACATCTCGGTCATGACTACATGTCTCCCGAACCCGTAGGGTCTACACACTTAAGGTTCGATGACGCTAGGGTTATAAAGGAAGTTTGTATGTGGTTACCGAATGTTGTTCGGAGTCCCGGATGAGATCCCGGACGTCACGAGGAGTTCCGGAATGGTCCGGAGGTAAAGATTTATATATAGGAAGTCCTGTTTCGGCCATCGGGACAAGTTTCGGGGTCATCGGTATTGTACCGGGACCACCGGAAGGGTCCCGGGGGCCCACCTGCCCCGGGGGCCACATGGGCTGTAGGGGGTGCGCCTTGGCCTACATGGGCCAAGGGCACCAGCCCCTAGAGGCCCATGCGCCAAGATATAGGAAAAAGGGGAGAGTCCTAAAAGGGGAAGGCACCTCCGAGGTGCCTTGCGGAGGATGGACTCCTCCCTCCCTCTTAGCCGCACCCCTTCCTTGGAGGAAGGGGCAAGGCTGCGCCTCCCCCCTCTCCCCTGTCCCTATATATAGTGGAGGGGAGGGAGGACATCCATACCTGAGCCCTTGGCGCCTCCCTCCCTCCCGTGACACCTCCTCCTCTCCCGTAGGTGCTTGGCGAAGCCCTGCAGGATTGCCACGCTCCTCCATCACCACCACGCCGTTGTGCTGCTGCTGGATGGAGTCTTCCTCAACCTCTCCCTCTCTCCTTGCTGGATCAAGGCGTGGGAGACATCGTCGAGCTGTACGTGTGTTGAACGCGGAGGTGCCGTCCGTTCGGCACTAGGATCATCGGTGATCTGAATCACGACGAGTACGACTCCATCAACCCCGTTCACTTGAACGCTTCCGCTTAGCGATCTACAAGGGTATGTAGATGCACTCCCCTTTCTACTCGTTGCTGGTCTCTCCATAGATAGATCTTGGTGTTACGTAGGAAAATTTTGAATTTCTGCTACGTTCCCCAACAGTGGCATCATGAGCTAGGTCTATTGCGTAGATTCTTT
>NW_021171248.1:0-1111 GCF_002162155.2 Triticum dicoccoides
AGTACAAGAGCTTCTCGACAAAGGTTATATACGCGAATCCCTTAGTCCTTGTGCTGTTCCTATTATTCTAGTGCCGAAAAAGGATGGTACATCACGTATGTGTGTTGATTGTAGAGGCATTAATAATATTACTATTCGTTATCGTCATCCTATTCCTAGGCTAGATGATATGCTTGATGAATTGAGTGGCTCTACAATATTCTCCAAAGTTGATTTGCGTAGTGGCTACCATCAAATTCGTATGAAATTGGGAGATGAATGGAAAACAGCATTTAAAACTAAGTTTGGATTATATGAGTGGTTAGTCATGCCTTTTGGGTTAACTAATGCACCTAGTACTTTCATGAGATTAATGAACGAAGTTTTACGTGCTTTCATTGGACGATTTTTGGTAGTTTACTTTGATGACATACTGATTTATAGCAGATCTTTGGAAGAACATTTGGAACATTTACGTGCTGTTTTTATTGCTCTACGTGATGCACGTTTGTTTGGTAACCTTGGGAAGTGCACCTTTTGCACCGACCGAGTATCTTTTCTTGGCTATGTTGTTACTCCACAGGGAATTGAAGTTGACAAAGCCAAGATTGAAGCTATTGAGAGTTGGCCGCAACCCAAAACGGTCACACAAGTGAGGAGTTTTCTTGGCCTCGGTGGATTCTATAGGCGTTTTGTGAGAGATTTCAGCACCATTGCTGCACCTCTCAACGAGCTTACAAAGAAGGATGTGCCTTTTGTTTGGGGTACCGCACAGGAAGAAGCCTTCACGGTATTGAAAGATAAGTTGACACATGCTCCTTTACTCCAACTTCCTGATTTTAATAAGACTTTTGAGCTTGAATGTGATGCTAGTGGAATTGGATTAGGAGGTGTGTTATTACAAGATGGCAAACCTGTTGCATACTTTTCTGAAAAATTGAGTGGGCCTAGTCTGAATTATTCTACTTATGATAAAGAATTATATGCTCTTGTTCGGACTTTAGAAACATGGCAACATTATTTATGGCCCAAAGAATTTGTTATACATTCTGATCATGAATCTTTGAAACATATTAAAAGTCAAGCTAAACTGAATCGTAGACATGCTAAATGGGTTGAATTCATTGAGACT
>NW_021171249.1:0-2686 GCF_002162155.2 Triticum dicoccoides
TTGGGTTCGACACTCTTACTTATCGAAAGGACTATGGTAGATCCCCTATACTTGTGGGTCATCAAGACTCTTTTCTGGCGTCGTTACCGGGGAGTGTAGCGCCTTTGGTAAGTGGAATTTGGTAAGGAAAAATTTATTTAGTGTGCTGAAATTTTCTATCACTTGTTACTATGGAAAGTAATTGTTTGAGGGGCTTGTTCGGGGTATCTTCACCCCGTCTAGTAGAGCAAAGAGTTGCCCCTCAACCTACTGAACCTATTGAAAATGAAACTCCTTTTGAATTTCCTACGGGTATTATGGAAAAACTGTTGGCTAATACTTTTACAGGAGATGGAACAAAGCGTCCTGACGAGCATCTACGCTATTTGGATGATATTTGTGGATTATTTAAGCTTGCAGGTATACCCGATGATGTTGTTAAGAAGAAGACTTTCCCTTTATCTTTGAAGGGAGACGCATCGACATGGTATAGGCTATGTGATGATATGAGATCATGGAACTATAAAAGAATGAAATTGGAATTTCATCAAAAGTATTACCCTATGCATCTTGTTCATCGTGATCGCAATTATATATACAATTTTTGGCCTCGCGAAGGAGAAAGCATCGCTCAAGCTTGGGGGAGGCTTAAATCCATGTTATATTCATGCCCCAATCATGAGCTCTCAAAATTGACAATTCTTCAAAAAAATTATTCTCGGCTCTCTGATAATAATAAAACCATGCTCGATACTTCTTGTGCTGGCTCTTTTATGATGAAGACTATTGAATTTAGATGGAATTTATTGGATAGAATTAAACGCAACTCTGAAGATTGGGACCTTGACGAAGGTAAGGAGTCAGGTATGACACCTAAGTTTGATTGTGTTAAATCTTTTATGGATATCGATATTTTCCGTAAGTTTAGCACTAAATATGGACTTGACTCTGAGATAGTAGCTTCTTTCTGTGAATCTTTTGCTACTTATGTTGATCTCTCCAAGGAGAAGAGGTTTAAATATCATCCTCCCATAGAAGTAAAAGTAGCTGCACCTATTAAAGTTTAAGAAGAAACCATCACTTATAATGATCCTATTGTTCCTACCTCTTATGTTGAGAAACCACCTTTCCCTGCTAGAGTAAAGGATCATGCTAAAGATTCAACTGTTGTTCGTAAAAGCAATATTAGGACTTATACACCTCCTGAGCAAGTCAAAGTAGAACCCAATATTGCTATTGTTAAAGATCTCTTGTCCAATAATATTGATGGGCATGTCATTGAATTCTCTGGTGAAACTGCTAGAATTGCTAAACCCTGTGATAGAGATAAACATAGACCTGTGGTAGGCGTGCCTGTTATTTCTGTTAAAATAGGAGATCATTGTTACCATGGCTTATGTGATATGGGTGCTAGTGCTAGTGTTATACCACATACTTTATACAAAGAAATTAAGAATGAAATTGCACCTGCCGAATTAGAAGGTATTGATGTCACAATTAAACTTGCCAATAGAGATACTATATCTGCAATGGGGATTGTTAGAGATGTTGAAGTCTTGTGTGGAAAAACAAAATATCACGTTGATTTCCTTGTTCTTGGTTCTCCACAAGATAGCTTTTGTCCCATTATTTTTGGTAGACCCTTCTTGAATACTGATAATGCTAAGATAGACTGCGAAAAGGATGTTGTTACTATTGGCTTGGATGATATGGTTCATGAGTTTAATTTCTCTAAATTTAGTAAACAACATCATGAGGAAGAATTGCCTAGTAAGGATGAAATTATTGGTCTTGCTTCTATTGCCGTACCTCCTAGTGATCATTTAGAACACTATTTGCTAGACCATGAAAATGAGATGTTCATGAATGAAAGAAAGGAAATAGATGAAGTATTCTTTGAATAGAAACCTATTCTGAAACACAATCTGCCTGTTGAAATCCTAGGGGATCCTCCTCCACCCAAGGGCGATCCCGTGTTTGAGCTTAAACCGTTGCCTGATAATCTTCAGTATGCTTATCTTGATGAAAAGAAAATATATCCTGTTATTATTAGTGCTAACCTTTCAGAGCATGAAGAAGAAAGATTATTGAAAACTCTGAAAAAGCACCGTGCCGCTATTGGATATACTCTGGATGATCTTAAGGGCATCAGTCCCACTCTATGTCAACATAAAATAAATTTGGAAGCTGATGCCAAACTAGTTTGTGATCCTCAACGACGTTTGAATCCTAAAATGAAAGAAGTGGTAAGGAAAGAAATACTCAAGCTTCTGGAGGCAGGTATAATTTACCCCGTTGCTGATAGTCAGTGGGTAAGTCCTGTCCATTGTGTCCCTAAGAAGGGAGGTATTACTGTTGTCCCTAATGATAAAGACGAATTGATCCCGCAAAGAATTATCACAGGTTATAGGATGGTAATTGATTTCCGCAAATTAAATAAAGCTACTAAGAAAGATCATTACCCCTTACCTTTTATTGATCAAATGCTAGAAAGGTTATGCAAACATACACATTATTGCTTTCTAGATGGTTATTCTGGTTTCTCTCAAATACCTATGTTGGCTAAAGATCAATCAAAGACTACTTTTACATGCCCTTTTGGTACTTTTGCTTATAGACGTATGCTTTTTGGTTTATGTAATGCACCTGCTACCTTTCAAAGATGCATGATGGCTATATTCTCTGATTTTTGTGAAAAGATTTGTGA
>NW_021171250.1:0-1557 GCF_002162155.2 Triticum dicoccoides
CATGCCCATGGACACGATGTACATCTTCTCATCGAAGCTTCTTTTAAAATCAATTATTCCCTTGGTATAAGTTCATCTTATATCTGAGATCTGGCCTTTTTGCAATCGTGGTTCTGACCATGTTCTCCTTTAAATATCATGTCCTGTGCAAGTTTAAGCACTTGTCTTCTATAGAGCAATACCCCAGTTCAACTTCTAGTTTGATCTGTCGTCGAGTATTACCACCTGGTATCTCGAGATTATCTTGGAACTGCATAATTTCTTATGAGTTCTTCATCAAGTACTACATACTCACCGATTACAAATTTTTCATGGGCTCGGAGTTATTGAACACTCAAAGACACCGATAACTGAACCGAGTCCGCTCTATGGTTCAACAACTCTTCAGTAAGCTTCTATAAGTACGAGTTTGTACCCGATCACGCCATTCCTAGCCTGTTTGGCTATATCATTGTCGTGACGATTCTAACGGTGCTACCTGGTCCTTATTCTCGGAGCACCAAAAATTTCGACGATGAACTAACCTTACGTCGATTTTTCCTCGTCATACCCTTTCACCTTAAACAGCAAGCTGGAGTTCGAGTTTGTGTCGTAACTGTGGTTCCAATAACCTCTTGCTTCATCATTCCTTTGACTTGATGTCGTCGCTGATTGACTACATCTGCATGAAATCTCTCGACAATTGTGTCGTGATCACCATCAACCTTATGAGCTCTTCCAGGAATTCAATTGAATTCATGATGGGTAATACCATCCTTGCCCCTCGATGATTCCTGTTCTCATCGACCACTTTATTGCCTTCCGTTCAACACAACTTGTTCGCGTTTTGTGTAAACCTTGAGATCACTGCTACCCAGCAGTTGATCTTCCTTACCTCGGAAGTATTACCATCTCTTTTTGTCAAGAATGTGGTGAGAATTTCACCACCTCTTAATAATTCTTGATATCTTAATACTTCTTGCCATCTTCGTTCATTCCTTGGTCCCCGTATTGTTTTCAACCGGAATACCGACAATGGAGCTATGACGTGTGAATTCAAAACTTCTAGCAACCCTATTGCTTTGAAGTGAATGGGCGATAGTTCATTCTAAGTCCTTCGCTAATTGAATCACCATTCTAACATTGGCCGTGCAACCCAACCCGTACTTCGGGCGCACCCTTCAACCAATGTTTAATTGTGTATGTTTTCCTCGAGCATACTTCCTTATATCAGTTGATCTGACAAATGTTATCTCCTTGTTCACTTAATGGTGGAAATCCATCTTTTGGGAATCTCGGTGAATTGCCGTTGAGTTCACCAGACACCTCCTTGTCCTCTCCTTGGGTTAATGATGAACTCTTGTTAACGGAAGTCACTTCATAGTTCATTTCCCGAGAATCTTACAGTGTCATCCCGTCAATTGGTGTTGCGCCTTTCTTCTCGGACATCCTGAGTCTCAGGTATCCTAACACCAATCGGATCTGAATCTCGGTCAGATATGATGGTTGGGACAACTTTACAAGAGTTATGACATTGATCCTTTGATGACCCGGTAACACGATGTCATGCCTAGCACC
>NW_021171251.1:0-3079 GCF_002162155.2 Triticum dicoccoides
GCATATACAACTATAAAAATCTCTTACCCGTATGTCCTTTACATGGAGGTGCGTGTCCCCCGCGTTAAAGGCATTCAACGCCTCGGGGGAGAAGCACGCGTCACGAAAAACTGTCCGGCGGCGCCTATGGTTCATGGCGCTCTCCACCTCAGACCTGGTGGCGGACAGTCTGTCGGCATCCTCCGTTGGAGGAGTATCCGGCTCGCGCCTTGCGCTCGCCTCCCCCTCCAGACCAGGCGTTGGAGCCTGGCTGGTAGAAGCTGGGTTGGCAACTCCTACGTCCGCAGTCCGGCGGGCACTCTTTCTCCTGCAAAGGTCATGAGCATTCAAACACTTCCTAGGAACTTCGTCCTAAATAACGATCGCGAGCTATACCATTGCGGCGACGTCTCGATCCGCGCCGCACTCCTCTTCCGCCTGCTGGGCCGGACTAACCCTTGTTGGTCAGCTGCCGTGGCCTCGGCCTCCTGCCCTGAAGGCGCCCCCTGCGAGACACCATGGTACACGGTGGTCAGAAATGCACAAGGACGGAATAATGGTGTCAGGACTTCGGGCACAATCACCTGGGGAGCCGGAGATAGGCCGGGGTAGTCAGCCGTAATGGCGACTAGAGCATTGTCCACGCTGAGTTGATGGAACACCCCGTCGATTAGCTCCACCTTTATGTCCGGATCCTCTTCGGAGGACGGATCAAGGGATCTTTCTAGATCCTCGGGCTGTGGAGCCGGGCTATGAATGCTCTCCACAGTCCGGCGCAGATCCTGCGTCAAAACCATAAAGTAAGGTACTTAACTTTGAAAGCGTGGGTCGGATAAATTAACATTCACTTACCCAGCTTTGAGGGTTGTTCATGGAGAACCCATTCAATGGGCTCGTCAGGAGGAAGTGCTCCTTCTCCCCCTTGTACAGGCCGGACAGAACCTTCACCAGGTCTTCGGCCGATCCCGGCCCTTGGCGGCCATGACGAGTGGCATCATTCTCTCCATTGAAATCCCACATGGGGTGGCCCCTGTATTGCAGCGGCTGCACCCCCCACATAATGCACGTGGCCATGACACCAATCATGGTCAGTCCAGAATGGGCCACTAACCTTATCCGGCCCATCAAATAATGGACACTCTTGTCTTCCTCCAGCTGGGGGCCCCGCGGACGCCAACTCAAGAATTTCTTCAGAGGAGCATTGTTGAACTCCGGGAGGCCGATCCGAATAGGGTCCTGCAGCGGAGCGTCCTCTACGTAAAACCATTCGGAAGGCTAGTCTTCGGACGCCTTCTTAGGGGTTCCGGATGGATATCTGGTCCCGGCGATGCGCCATATTTCGGCACCGCCCACTGGATATATGGACCCCTCGTGAGAGCGGGGTACGAGGCAAAATAACCTCTTCCACAGCACGAAGTGGGGCTCGATGCCCAGAAATAGCTCACAAAGGGCTACAAAACCCGTGATATGCAGAATCGAGGCGGGCGTGAGGTGATGGAGCTAGAGTCCGTAGAACTCCAGAAGGCCGCGGAGGAACGGATGTACAGGAAATCCGAGCCCCCTTATCAGATAGGGGACGAAGCATACCCGCTCCCCTTTGTTGGGACTTGGGGTAGCCTCCGCTTGCTTCCCACCTTTGTAGGTGGCCAGCCCGGCTCGAATCGGGACCATAAAGGCCGGAGGAAGATATCCCTCCGCTTGGAGCGTCACTAGCTCGTTGTGAGGGACAGAACATCTCCTCCAATCTCCTGGCAGAGGGCTGGGAGCGCGAGAGGAGGAGCCGCGTCGACGGTCCATGATGGAATGGATCTTTGGTCAGAGGCGCTCCGATGAGTACTCACGGAAGGAAGATGGTGTGATTTGGATCTGGATTCTTGCCTCTCTTATAGGCAGATTATTTAAGCAGCTAGGGGGTAAAGCACAAAAGATACCCTGGCTTTTCGCATTCGTGCGACGCGTGGAAGAAGGCCATTATTGGGCGTGGAAGCCAAGGAGCGCAACGTTTACAAAAGAGTCGGACACTGTTTGGCAGGTACATGGAACTTAAAGGAGAACCCGCCTTGCAACGTCGAAGACTATATACGCGCTGGACCTATTGTCATTGAAGCCTGGTTCGGGGGCTACTGAGGGAGTCCTGGACTAGGGGGTGTCCGGACAGCCGGACTATCATCGTCAGCCGGACTCCAAGACTATGAAGATACAAGATTGAAGACTCCGTCCCATGTTCGGATGGGACTTTCCTTGGCGTGGAAGGCAAGTTTGGCGATACGGATATGTAGATCTCCTACCATTGTAACCGACTCTGTGTAACCCTAGCCCTCTCCGGTGTCTATATAAACCGGAGCGTTTTAGTCCGTAGGACAACACAACCATTACAACAATCATACCATAGGCTAGCTTCTAGGGTTTAGCCTCCTTGATCTCGTGGTAGATCCACTCTTGTACTACCCATATCATCAATATCAATCAAGAAGGAGTAGGGTTTTACCTCCATCGAGAGGGCCCGAACCTGGGTAAAAACATCGTGTCCCTTGTCTCCTGTTACCATCCGCCTAGACGCACAGTTCGGGACCCCCTACCCGAGATCCACCGGTTTTGACACCGACAAGAACCCTACATGCTGTTTGAGGCTAGGTCTCATTATCATCATGAGGGAGTCGCCGTAAACCGGCTCTCCTCTTTGTGTCTAGCCCTAGGATTGTTTCTTCTTGGTCATCCCACTTTGGGGAGCCCTGCCCCTCCTTATATAAGTTGAAGGGGCGGGTTACATGTAGAGTCCAACTCGGACTTAAGACTTAACTATTCTGACTTCTCTTTATGGGCTTCTTAACATCTTGGGCTTCATAACGTTCTGGGCTTCATAACCCCTGGCAACCCAGTTATCACTATTTGCCGTTTTAAGATGGTCTGCCGGTTTATGATTTGACTTAACTCCTGCCGGCTTACCACCTGCCTTAACACTTGCCGGTTTACCACCTGCCTTAACACTTGCCGGTTTACCACCTGCTAGTTTACCTTCCGTCTTGGCCATCTGTCTTAACTGTCTGCCGGTTTACCATTCGCCGGTTTACCAAGTCCCAGCTAGGTTATGACTCCGGCC
>NW_021171252.1:0-2279 GCF_002162155.2 Triticum dicoccoides
TGTCACTAGTATGCCTCTACTTGACTAGCTCGTTGATGAAAGATGGTTAAGTATCCTAACCATAGACATGAGTTGTCATTTGATTAACGGGATCACATCATTAGGAGAATAGTATGTTGCTATTGCTTTCTTCATGACTTATACATGTTCCTATGACTATGAGATTATGCAAATCCCGAATACCAGAGGAAGACTTTGTGTGCTACCAAACGTCACAACATAACTGGATGATTATAAAGGTGCTCTACAAGTGTCTCCGATGGTACATGTTGAGTTGGCATAGATTAAGATTAGGATTTGTCACTCCGATTGTCGGAGAGGTATCTCCGGGCCCTCTCGGTAATGCACATCACTATAAGCCTTGCAAGCAATACAACTAATGAGTTAGTTGCAGAATAGTGCATTAAGGAACGAGTAAAGAAACTTTCCGGTAACGAGATTGAACTAGGTATTGGGATACAGACGATCAAATCTCGGGCAAGTAACACACCGGTGACAAAGAGAATAATGTATAGTGTTATGCGGTTTGACCGATAAAGATCTTCGTAGAATATGTAGGAACCAATATGAGCATCCAGGTTCTGCTATTGGTTATTGACCGGAGACATGTCTCAGTCATGTCTACATAGTTCTCGAACCCGTAGGGTCCGCACGCTTAAAGTTCTGTGACGATCAGTTTTATGAGTTTATATGTTTTGATGTACCGAAGGTAGTTCGGAGTCCTGGATATGATCACGGACATGACGAGGAGTCTCGAAATAGCCGAGACATAAAGATTGATGTATTGGAAGCCTACATTTGGACATCGAAAGAGTTCCGGCTAAAATCGGGATTTTACCGGAGTACCGGAGGGGTTATCAGAACCCCCCGGGGGCTAATGGGTCTTGTTGGGCCAGAAGGAAATGATAGAGGTGCCGGCCTATGGTAGGCAGCACGCCCCCTCCCTCTGGTCCGAATTGGACTAGGAGAGGGGGGGGGGGCGCCCCCCTTTCCTTCTCTTTCTTCCCCTTCCTTTCCCCCTCCTAGTAGGAGTAGGAAAGGGAGGAATCCTACTCCTACTAGGAGGAGGATTCCTCCTCCTGGCGCACCAACAAGGGCCGGCCGGCCTCCCCCTTGCTCCTTTATATACAGGGTCAGGGGGGCACCTCTAGAGACACAAGTTGATCACAAAGATCTCTCCCAGCCGTGTGCGGTGCCCCCTCCACCATAATCCACCTCGGTCATATTGTAGCGGTCTTTAGGCGAAGCCCTGCTGCGGTAGCTTCATCAACATCGTCACCACGCCGTCTTGCTGACGAAACTCTTCCCCGAGCTCTACTGGATCGTGAGTTCGCGGGACGTCGCCAAGCTGAGCGTGTGCTGAACGCGGAGGTGCCGTACGTTCGGTACTGAGGATCGGTCGATCGTGAAGACGTACGACTACATCAATCGCGTTGTCATAACGCTTCCGCTTAACGGTCTACGAGGGTACATGGACGACACTCTCCCCTCTCGTTGCTATGCATCACCATGATCCTGCGTGTGCGTAGGATTTTTTTTGAAATTACTACGTTTCCCAACAACATTATGGTATGACGGAAGCAAAGGAGATGCACAAAAGTGCAATCATCGAAACATGTACGGAAGCTCAACCACGTGACTATTTTCTCTATGCATGATTTTATTTTATTAGTTGGAGACTGGGCCTTTATATTTTCATGAGAAAATTTTGGAACAAGATTAAAAGATTTTAAAACTGGTATGTGATGTGTGCATCTATTCCTTTTCTCTTTAAAAAGGTATAACTTTTTTTGTTGTTCATTCTGTGAGGCTCTTAAATCTTATATCTATAGTAAACTTAATTACTGTAGAGACATGTAGGAGTTGATGTCAAGTGAATGAACAATTAGAAGTTTTATTTTCAATGTGTTGAAGGCATTAGATATCAAGGTTAGAGGTGATTAAATAATTTGATTATTTTTTTGTAGATAGGGAACATTTTAGTATAAGCGCCATTTCATTTTCTATTTTTAAGTATTAAATTTTGATAAAGATAATATTTGAATATTAAACATATATGGTCATTGGACAAGATGGAACTGTTTGAATAGAAATTTGGGAATTCTCCATTACCTTACTCCCATTAAATGAAATTTAGTCTCAAAACTTCATCGCATTGTAAGTTACTAAACTAGCCCGTGCGAATGCACGGGTTGACGACTAGTACCTAAACTAATTTTCGACTCCCAAGAAATTTCCATGTTAATCAAAAAATTAGAGCCGTTTATCTGGTGGGGCCG
>NW_021171253.1:0-844 GCF_002162155.2 Triticum dicoccoides
ATGACATAATATGCTTAAGAAATGACATAGTTTAGCTCCTAAATGACTTCACAGGCTTAGCTAGCTCCAACATGACATAATAACCTTACTTAGCTCTAAAATGACATATTTAACTTAGGATAGCTCTAAAATGACTTATACTTAGCATCTTTTCCTCCAAAATGACTTAATATGCTTAGCTAGCTCTAAAATGATATAATATGCTTAAGAAATGACATATTTTAGGTCCTAAATGACTTCATATGCTTAGCTAGCTTCAAAATGACCTATTTAACCTAGGCTAGCTCTAAAATGACCTATACTTAGCATTTTTTCCCTAAAAAATGACTCAATATGCTTAGCTAGCTCCAAAATGACATAATAACCTTACTTAGCTCCAAAATGACCTATTTAACCTAGGATAGCTCTAAAATGACCTATACTTAGCAATTTTTTGCTCCAAAATGACTCAATATGCTTAGCTAGCTCAAAAATTACATAATAAGCTTAATTAGCTCGAAAATGACCTATTTAACCTAGGATAGCTCTAAAATGACCTATACTTAGCATTTTTTTCTCCAAAATTACTTAATATGCTTAGCTAGCTTCAAAATGACCTATTTAACCTAGGATAGCTCTAAAATGACCTATACTTAGCATCTTTTCCTCCAAAATTACTTAATATGCTTAACTAGCTCTAAAATGACATAATATGCTTAAGAAATGACATAGTTTAGCTCCTAAATGACTTCACATGCTTAGCTAGCTCCAAAATGACAAAATAACCTTACATATCTCTAAAATGACATATTTAACCTAGGATAGCTCTAAAATGACCTATACTTAGCATCTTTTCCTCCAAAAT
>NW_021171254.1:0-1112 GCF_002162155.2 Triticum dicoccoides
ACCCACAGCCCCTGCTGCTATACATACTGGACCAATTACTAGAGCTCGTGCACGCCAACTAAATTATCAGGTACTTTCGTTTCTTGGTAATGATTCTAATGTTCATGAGAATATGATGCTGCCTAAATTGGATACATTTGTTTTGCTTACAAATGAAGGGCCTAGCTTGGAGAAGGATGAACATTGGAGCAAGAACAAGCATGGAGATGATGGCATGCGCAAGGGGAACAAGAACGGAGTTACAAGTGATGATTTCAGGACTTTGAAGCCACCATAATGTGTGCATGAAGCCTTGGACGAAATATACAAGATGCCACTTCATAAATTTCGTCCCGAGGCTATTTTAGGTGCTGTGTCACCTTATTATTGGGCCAGGCCCATGTAATTTCGAAATACATAGGTATAGGCTATTTTTAGAGTCCGTATGTGTGGGGAAACAAGAGATAGGGTTGATTTCGGACCCCTCCACCAAGGGCCACGAAATCCACCCCCTCTTCCTCCATATATACAGCCCTTAGGGCATCGTTTAGACCTTCGGTTTTGTTTAGATTAAAAGTTCGCCATAGCTGCAACTTCGCGTACTTCGTTTGTGTTCAACGACCAGACAAAGGCGTCACAGAACCCCACCTTGATCAATAAAGCTTTCATCTTATATTCGCAATATCCAGATTGCAATCTCAGTTTCTTGCTTGTTCTTCGTTTGCTCGCAGGAAACAGACCCTCGTGGTCAGGTTGATCGTGCTCCGGCGTGGTCAATAACCTCTCGGAGTTGGTTTAGCGATTGCTAAGGCGCGACGTCCTCGCACGTTCGTAGTCGGATCGTCAAAGTCGACTTCCACCAAAGTGAAATCCACCATCTCATCGAAAGACGGGACACCTTTGCCTCTATCAAGTGGTATCAGATTTCCAGGTTGCTCGGTGAGATTTTACAGTTTTTCGTAGTTTAGATCGAGTCTGTTCTTCATACCTACAGTCCACGAAAAAGCCACAAAAAAAATTAGGGTTAGTTCATCATATCCGAACCAATCTGAGCCTTTGCATAATCTTTTTAGGGTTTTGCTTTGTTGAATTTGCGGTTGCATCGTCGTGTCTAGTTGCTGGTCTTAGAGTCT
>NW_021171255.1:0-1093 GCF_002162155.2 Triticum dicoccoides
TAATACATCATCTCACAACTAACATATTAGTTGTAGTGCTTGCAAGGCTTATGTGATGTGCATTACCGAGAGGGCCCAGAGATACCTCTCCGACAATCGGAGTGACAAATCCTAATCTCGAAATACGCCAACCCAACATCTACCTTTGGAGACACCTGTAATGCTCCTTTATAATCACCCAGTTACGTTGTGACGTTTGGTAGCACCCAAAGTGTTCCTCCGGTAAACGGGAGTTGCATAATCTCATAGTCATAGGAACATGTATAAGTCATGAAGAAAGCAATAGCAACATACTAAACGATCAGGTGCTAAGCTAATGGAATGGGTCATGTCAATCAGATCATTCAACTAATGATGTGACCTCGTTACTCAAATAACAACTCATTGTTCATGGTTAGGAAACATAACCATCTTTGATTAACGAACTAGTCAAGTAGAGGCATACTAGTGACACTCTGTTTGTCTATGTATTCACACATGTATTATGTTTCCGGTTAATACAATTCTAGCATGAATAATAAACATTTATCATGATATAAGGAAATAAATAATAACTTTATTATTACCTCTAGGGCATATTTCCTTCAGTCTCCCACTTGCACTAGAGTCAATAATCTAGTTCACATCGCCATGTGATTTAACAGCAATAGTTCACATCACCATGTGATTAACACCCATAGTTCACATCGCTATGTGACCAACACCCAAAGGGTTTTACTAGATTCAGTCATCTAGTTCACATCGCTATGTGATTAACACCCAAGGAGTACTAAGGTGCGATCATGTTTTGCTTGTGAGAGAATCTTAGTCAACGGGTCTGTCACATTCAGATCCGTAAGTATTTTGCAAATATTTATGTCAACAATGCTCTGCACGGAGCTACTCTAGCTAATTGCTCCCACTTTCAATATGTATCCAGGTTGAGACTTAGTGTAACTTTTACAACAAACTCTTTTATCACCTCCATAATCGAGAAACATCTCCTTAGTCCTTACTAAGGATATTCTTGACCAATGTCCAGTGATCTACTCCTAGATCACTATTGTACTCTCTTGCCAAATTCAGAGTAAGGTATACAATAGGTCTGGTACAT
>NW_021171256.1:0-1221 GCF_002162155.2 Triticum dicoccoides
GGGCCAGCACAGTGCTGGGCCGGCTGGGCTGGGCCGCACAGGTAAGTCTTCCCCTTTCTTTATTTTCTGTTTTTATTTAATATAACTGCGACTTTGTTGAATTAAATAAAATACCTAGGCAACTCCAAAAATCACCAAACTACTCCTGGTCCATAGTTGGATTATTTCCAACATGAAACATTTTAGTTTGGAGATATTTGAGCATTTAAATATTTTATATAATTTTAAATGCCCAAATTCAAATAGTTATGATTTAATTCAAAACCCTAGGATGGCCTAGGAAAATGTGCACCACTTTTGGCAGAGGTTCTGAACCAAGGCAAAAATGATGGGCATTTTAGAAGGGCATTTCAGGTTCATTGAAAAATTATTTTAGTAAACCCTAGTTGGTTTCAGAGGGGACTGGGGGTTCTGTCATCCCCATTTCAAGTTTCTGACGAATGAGTAAACATGATGCAACACTCTAATGCATAACTAGCTAGGGTGTGACAATTTTGGGGTCCCGGAGTGATTTCCTCGATTAACGAACCGCGGGGTGCGTTTACGTGTCGGTCTTCAACACTCACAGTTTTGGCCGATTCTTTCCCGTTTCATGGACTATTACTCACTGTTTTGGGGCCCCGGAGTGATTTCCATGATTAAAGAACTCCGGGATGCGCTTACCTGTCGGTTATCAACACTCGCGGTTTTGTCGATTCTGACCCGTTTCGTGGAATATTGCTCACCGTTTTGGGGTCCGAAAGCGATTTCCATCGTTGTTGAACCCCAAGGTGTGCTTAAGTGTAGGTCATCAACAATCGCAGTTTGGGCAGATTCTGGCCCGTTTCTTGGACTATTACTTAGTTTTGGGGGTCCCGGAGTGATTTCCATGATTTACGAACCCTCGTATGTGTTTACATGTCAGTCATCAACACTCACAGTTTTGGCCAATTCTGACGCGTTTCGTGGACTTTTACTCACCGTTTTGGGGTCCCAAAGTGATTTCCATAATTGTTGGACCCCAAGGTGCGCTTACGTGTGGGTCATCAACACTCACAGTTTTGGCCAATTCTGACCCGTTTCGTGGACTATTACTCACTGTTTTGGGGTCCCGGAGTGATTTCACGATTAACGAACCGCGGGGTGCGTTTACGTGTCGGTCATTAACACTCACAGTTTTGGCCGATTCTGGCCCATTTCATGGACTATTACTCATTGTTTTGGGGTCCGAGAGTGATTTCC
>NW_021171256.1:1585-2323 GCF_002162155.2 Triticum dicoccoides
TGTGATTTCCACGATTAACGAACCCCGGGGTGCGTTTACGCGTCGGTCATGAACACTCACAATTTTGGCCGACTCTGGCCCGTTTCGTGAATTCTTACTCACTGTTTTGGGGTCCCAGTGTGATTTCCACGATTAACGAACCCCGGGGTGCGTTTACTTGTCGGTCATCAACACTCACGGTTTTTGTCGATTCTGACCCGTTTCACGAACTATTACTCACCGTTTTGGGGTCCCAAAGCGATTTTCATAGTTGTTGAACCCATGGTGCGCCTACGTCTAGGTCGTCAACAGTCACAGTTTCGGCCGATTCTGGCCCATTTCCTAAACTATTACTTATTTTCGGGGGTCCCGAAGTGATTTCCACGATTTACGAACCACGTGGTGCGTTTACGTGTCGGTCATAAAAAATCACAATTTTGGCCGATTCTGGTCCGTTTTGTGCACTATTACTCACCGTTTTGGGGTCCCAGAGCGATTTCCATGGTTGTTGAACCCCAAGGTGCACTCACGTGTCGGCCATCAACACTCATAGTTTTTGCCGATTCTGGCCCGTTTCGTGGACTATTGCTCACTCTTTTGGGGTCCCGGAGTGATTTCCACGGTTAACGAACCGCGGGGTGCGTTTCCGTGTCGGTCGATTTCATCAACGCTCACAGTTTTGGCCGATTCTGGCACGTTTTGTGGACTATTACTCACTATTTTGGGGTCCCAGAGTGATTTCCTCGATTAACGAACCGC
>NW_021171256.1:4885-5437 GCF_002162155.2 Triticum dicoccoides
GGGCCCCGGAGTGATTTCCATGATTAAAGAACTCCGGGATGCGCTTACCTGTCGGTTATCAACAATCGCGGTTTTGTCGATTCTGACCCGTTTCGTGCAATATTGCTCACCGTTTTGGGGTCCGAAAGCGATTTCAATCGTTGTTGAACCCCAAGGTGCGCTTAAGTGTAGGTCATCAACAATCGCAGTTTGGGCTGATTTTGGCCCGTTTCTTGGACTATTACTTAGTTTTGGGGGTCCCAGAGTGATTTCCATGATTTACGAACCCTCGTATGCGTTTACGTGTCAGTCATCAACACTCACAGTTTTGGCCAATGCTGACGCGTTTCGTGGACTTTTACTCACCGTTTTGGGGTCCCAAAGTGATTTCCATAATTGTTGGACCCCAAGGTGCGCTTACGTGTGGGTCATCAACACTCACAGTTTTGGCCAATTCTGACCCGTTTCGTGGACTATTACTCATTGTTTTGGGGTCCGAGAGTGATTTCCACGATTAACGAACCCCGGGGTGCGTTTACGTGTCGGTCATCAACACTCACAGTTTTGGCCGAT
>NW_021171256.1:9622-10464 GCF_002162155.2 Triticum dicoccoides
GGTCATGAACACTCACAGTTTTGGCCGACTCTGGCCCGTTTCGTGGATTATTACTCACTGTTTTGGGGTCCCGGTGTGATTTCCATGATTAACGAACCCCGGGGTGCGTTTACGTGTCGGTCATCAACACTCGCAGTTTTGGCCGATTCTAGCTCCTTTTGTGACTATTACTCATTGTTTTGGGGTTCCAGAGTGATTTCCACGATTAACAAACCCCGGGGTGCGTTTACCTGTCGGTCATCAACACTCGCGGTTTTTGTCGATTCTGACCCGTTTCGTGGACTATTACTCATCGTTTTGGGGTCCCAAAGCGATTTTCATGGTTGTTGAACCCAAGGTGGGCCTACGTGTAGGTCGTCAACAATCACAGTTTCCGCCGATTCTGGCCCATTTCCTGAACTATTACTTATTTTCGGGGGTCCCGGAGTGATTTCCACGATTTACGAACCAAGTGGTGCGTTTACGTGTCGGTCATCAAAAATCACAATTTTGGCCGATTTTGGCTCCTTTTGTGACATTTACTCATTGTTTTAGGGTTCCAAAGTGATTTCCACGATTAACAAACCCCGGGGTGCGTTTACCTGTCGGTCATCAACATTCGCGGTTTTTGTCGATTCTGACCCGTTTCGTGGACTATTACTCACCGTTTTGGGGTCCTAAAGCGATTTTCATAGTTGTTGAACCCATGGTGCGCCTACGTGTAGGTCGTCAACAGTCACAGTTTCTGCCGATTCTGGCCCATTTCTAAACTATTACTTATTTTCGGGGGTCCCGGAGTGATTTCCACGATTTACGAACCACGTGGTGCGTTTACGTGTCGGTCATCAAAAATCACAATTTTG
>NW_021171256.1:10937-11597 GCF_002162155.2 Triticum dicoccoides
GATTCTGGCACGTTTTGTGGACTATTACTCACTATTTTGGGGTCCCGGAGTGATTTCCTCGATTAACGAACCGTGGGGTGCGTTTACGTGTCGGTCTTCAACACTCACAGTTTTGGCCGATTTTTTCCCGTTTCATGGACTATTACTCACTGTTTTGGGGCCCCGGAGTGATTTCCATGATTAAAGAACTCCGGGATGCGCTTACCTGTCGGTTATCAACACTCGCGGTTTTGTCGATTCTGACCCGTTTCGTGGAATATTACTCACCATTTTGGGGTCCAAAAGCGATTTCCATCGTTGTTGAACCCCAAGGTGCGCTTAAGTGTAGGTCATCAACAATCGCAGTTTGGGCTGATTCTGGCCCGTTTCTTGGACTATTACTTAGTTTTGGGGGTCCCGGAGTGATTTCCATGATTTACGAACCCTCGTATGCGTTTACATGTCAGTCATCAACACTCATAGTTTTGGCCAATTCTCACGCGTTTCGTGGACTTTTACTCACCATTTTGGGGTCCCAAAGTGATTTCCATAATTGTTGAACCCCAAGGTGCGCTTACGTGTGGGTCATCAACACTCACAGTTTTGGCCAATTCTGACCCGTTTCGTGGACACTCACTGTTTTGGGGTCCGAGAGTGATTTCACGATTAACGAACCGTGGG
>NW_021171256.1:12199-12812 GCF_002162155.2 Triticum dicoccoides
CAGTTTTGGCCGATTATGGCCCGTTTCGTAGATTATTACTCACTGTTTTGGGGTCCCGGTGTGATTTCCACGATTATAGAACCCCGGGGTGCGTTTACGCGTCGGTCATGAACACTCACAGTTTTGGCCGACTCTGGCCCGTTTCGTGGATTATTACTCACTGTTTTGGGGTCCTGGTGTGATTTCCATGATTAACGAACCCCGTGGTGCGTTTACGTGTCGGTCATCAACACTCGCAGTTTTGGCCGATTCTAGCTCCTTTTGTGACTATTACTCATTGTTTTGGGGTTCCAGAGTGATTTCCACGATTAACAAACCCCGGGGTGCGTTTACCTGTCGGTCATCAACACTCGCGGTTTTTGTCGATTCTGACCCGTTTCGTGGACTATTACTCACCGTTTTGGGGTCCCAAAGCGATTTTCATGGTTGTTGAACCCAAGGTGGGCCTACGTGTAGGTCGTCAACAATCACAGTTTCCGCCGATTCTGGCCCATTTCCTGAACTATTACTTATTTTCGGGGGTCCCGGAGTGATTTCCACGATTTACGAACCACGTGGTGCGTTTACGTGTCGGTCATCAAAAATCACAATTTTGGCCGATTCTGGCTCCTTT
>NW_021171256.1:15289-16346 GCF_002162155.2 Triticum dicoccoides
CCGGCCATCAACACTCATAGTTTTGGCCGATTCTGGCCCGTTTCGTGGACTATTGCTCACTCTTTTGGGGTTCCGGAGTGATTTCCACGGTTAACGAACCGCGGGGTGCGTTTCCGTGTCGGTCGATTTCATCAACACTCACAGTTTTGGCCGATTCTGGCACGTTTTGTGGACTATTACTCACTATTTTGGGGTCCCGGAGTGATTTCCTCGATTAACAAACCGCGGGGTGCGTTTACGTGTCGGTCTTCAACACTCACAGTTTTGGCCGATTCTTTCCCGTTTCATGGACTATTACTCACTGTTTTGGGGCCCCGGAGTGATTTCCATGATTAAAGAACTCCGGGATGCGCTTACCTGTCGGTTATCAACACTCGCGGTTTTGTCGATTCTGACCCGTTTCGTGGAATATTACTCACCATTTTGGGGTCCAAAAGCGATTTCCATCGTTGTTGAACCCCAAGGTGCGCTTAAGTGTAGGTCATCAACAATCGCGGTTTGGGCTGATTCTGGCCCGTTTCTTGGACTATTACTTAGTTTTGGGGGTCCCGGAGTGATTTCCATGATTTACGAACCCTCGTATGCGTTTACATGTCAGTCATCAACACTCATAGTTTTGGCCAATTCTCACGCGTTTCGTGGACTTTTACTCACCATTTTAGGGTCCCAAAGTGATTTCCATAATTGTTGAACCCCAAGGTGCGCTTACGTGTGGGTCATCAACACTCAAAGTTTTGGCCAATTCTGACCCGTTTCGTGGACACTCACTGTTTTGGGGTCCGAGAGTGATTTCACGATTAACGAACCGTGGGCTGCGTTTACCTGTCGGTCATCAACACTCATAGTTTTCACCGATTCTGGCCCGTTTCATGGACTATTACTTACTGTTTTGGGGTCCGAGAGTGATTTCCATGATTAACGAACCCCGGGGTGCGTTTACGTGTCGGTGATGAACACTCACAGTTTTGGCCGATTATGGCCCGTTTCGTAGATTATTACTCACTGTTTTGGGGTCCCGGTGTGATTTCCACGATTAACGAACCCCGGGGTGCGTTTA
>NW_021171256.1:17134-17934 GCF_002162155.2 Triticum dicoccoides
TCTGGCCCGTTTCATGGACTATTACTCACTGTTTTGGGGTCCGAGAGTGATTTCCACGATTAACGAACCCCGGGGTGCGTTTACGTGTCGGTCATGAACACTCACAATTTTGGCCGACTCTGGCCCGTTTCATGAATTCTTACTCACTGTTTTGGGGTCCCAGTGTGATTTCCACGATTAACGAACCCCGGGGTGCGTTTACTTGTCGGTCATCAACACTCACAGTTTTGGCTGATTCTTTCCCGTTTCATGGACTATTACTCACTGTTCTGGGGCCCCGGAGTGATTTCCATGATTAAAGAACTCCGGGATGCGCTTACCTGTCGGTTATCAACACTCGCGGTTTTGTCAATTCTGACCCGTTTCGTGGAATATTACTCACCGTTTTGGGCTCCGAAAGCGATTTCCATCGTTGTTGAACCCCAAGGTGCGCTTAAGTGTAGGTCATCAACAATCGCAGTTTGGGCTGATTCTGGCCCGTTTCTTGGACTATTACTTAGTTTTGGGGATCCCGGAGTGATTTCCATGATTTACGAACCCTCGTATGCGTTTACGTGTCAGTCATCAACACTCACAGTTTTGGCCAATTCTGACGCGTTTTGTGGACTTTTACTCACCGTTTTGGGGTCCCAAAGTGATTTCCATAATTGTTGGACCCCAAGGTGCGCTTACGTGTGGGTCATCAACACTCACAGTTTTGGCCAATTCTGACCCGTTTCGTGGACTATTACTCACTGTTTTGGGGTCCCGGAGTGATTTCACGATTAACGAACCGCGGGGTGCGTTTACGTGTCGGTCAT
>NW_021171256.1:18605-20227 GCF_002162155.2 Triticum dicoccoides
TGGTTGTTGAACGCAAGGTGGGCCTACGTGTAGGTCGTCAACAATCACAGTTTCGGCCGATTCTGGCCCATTTCCTGAACTATTACTTATTTTCGGGGGTCCCGGAGTGATTTCCACGATTTACGAACCACGTGGTGCGTTTAAGTGTCGGTCATCAAAAATCACAATTTTGGCCGATTCTGGCTCCTTTTGTGACATTTACTCATTGTTTTAGGGTTCCAAAGTGATTTCCACGATTAACAAACCCCGGGGTGCGTTTACCTGTCGGTCATCAACATTCGCGGTTTTTGTCGATTCTGACCCGTTTCGTGGACTATTACTCACCGTTTTGGGGTCCCAAAGCGATTTTCATAGTTGTTGAACCCATGGTGCGCCTACGTGTAGGTCGTCAACAGTCACAGTTTCGGCCGATTCTCGCCCATTTCTAAACTATTACTTATTTTCGGGGGTCCCGGAGTGATTTCCACGATTTACGAACCACGTGGTGCGTTTACGTGTCGGTCGTCAAAAATCACAATTTTGGCCGATTCTGGTCCGTTTTGTGCACTATTACTCACCGTTTTGGGGTCCCAGTGCGATTTCCATGGTTGTTGAACCCCAAGGTGCACTCACGTGCCGGCCATCAACACTCATAGTTTTTGCCGATTCTGGCCCGTTTCGTGGACTATTGCTCACTCTTTTGGGGTCCCGGAGTGATTTCCACGGTTAACGAACCGCGGGGTGTGTTTCCGTGTCGGTCGATTTCATCAACACTCACAGTTTTGGCCGATTCTGGCACGTTTTGTGGACTATTACTCACTATTTTGGGGTCCCAGAGTGATTTCCTCGATTAACGAACCGCGGGGTGCGTTTACGTGTCGGTCTTCAACACTCACAGTTTTGGCTGATTCTTTCCCGTTTCATGGACTATTACTCATTGTTTTGGGGCCCCGGAGTGATTTCCATGATTAAAGAACTCCGGGATGCGCTTACCTGTCGGTTATCAACACTCGCGGTTTTGTCAATTCTGACCCGTTTCGTGGAATATTACTCACCGTTTTGGGGTCCGAAAGCGATTTCCATCGTTGTTGAACCCCAAGGTGCGCTTAAGTGTAGGTCATCAACAATCGCAGTTTGGGCTGATTCTGGCCCGTTTCTTGGACTATTACTTAGTTTTGGGGATCCCGGAGTGATTTCCATGATTTACGAACCCTCGTATGCGTTTACGTGTCAGTCATCAACACTCACAGTTTTGGCCAATTCTGGCGCGTTTCGTGGACTTTTACTCACCGTTTTGGGGTCCCAAAGTGATTTCCATAATTGTTGGACCCCAAGGTGCGCTTACGTGTGGGTCATCAACACTCACAGTTTTGGCCAATTCTGACCCCTTTCATGGACTATTACTCACTGTTTTGGGGTCCCGGAGTGATTTCACGATTAACGAACCGCGGGGTGCGTTTACGTGTCGGTCATCAACACTCACAGTTTTGGCCGATTCTGGCCCGTTTCATGGACTATTACTCACTGTTTTGGGGTCCGAGAGTGATTTCCACGATTAACGAACCCCGGGGTGCGTTTACATGTCGGTCATGAACACTCCTAGTTTTGGCCGATTCTGGCCCGTCTCGTGGATTATTACTCAC
>NW_021171256.1:20237-22428 GCF_002162155.2 Triticum dicoccoides
TCTGGCCCGTTTCATGGACTATTACTCACTGTTTTGGGGTCCGAGAGTGATTTCCACGATTAACGAACCCCGGGGTGCGTTTACGTGTCGGTCATGAACACTCACAATTTTGGCCGACTCTGGCCCGTTTCATGAATTCTTACTCACTGTTTTGGGGTCCCAGTGTGATTTCCACGATTAACGAACCCCGGGGTGCGTTTACTTGTCGGTCATCAACACTCACAGTTTTGGCTGATTCTTTCCCGTTTCATGGACTATTACTCACTGTTCTGGGGCCCCGGAGTGATTTCCATGATTAAAGAACTCCGGGATGCGCTTACCTGTCGGTTATCAACACTCGCGGTTTTGTCAATTCTGACCCGTTTCGTGGAATATTACTCACCGTTTTGGGCTCCGAAAGCGATTTCCATCGTTGTTGAACCCCAAGGTGCGCTTAAGTGTAGGTCATCAACAATCGCAGTTTGGGCTGATTCTGGCCCGTTTCTTGGACTATTACTTAGTTTTGGGGATCCCGGAGTGATTTCCATGATTTACGAACCCTCGTATGCGTTTACGTGTCAGTCATCAACACTCACAGTTTTGGCCAATTCTGACGCGTTTTGTGGACTTTTACTCACCGTTTTGGGGTCCCAAAGTGATTTCCATAATTGTTGGACCCCAAGGTGCGCTTACGTGTGGGTCATCAACACTCACAGTTTTGGCCAATTCTGACCCGTTTCGTGGACTATTACTCACTGTTTTGGGGTCCCGGAGTGATTTCACGATTAACGAACCGCGGGGTGCGTTTACGTGTCGGTCATGAACACTCACAATTTTGGCCGACTCTGGCCCGTTTCATGAATTCTTACTCACTGTTTTGGGGTCCCAGTGTGATTTCCACGATTAACGAACCCCGGGGTGCGTTTACTTGTCGGTCATCAACACTCGCAGTTTTGGCCGATTATGGCTCCTTTTGTGACTTCTACTCATTGTTTTGGGGTTCCAAAGTGATTTCCACGATTAACAAACCCCGGGGTGCGTTTATCTGTCGGTCATCAACACTCGCGGTTTTTGTCGATTCTGACCCGTTTCGTGGACGATTACTCACCGTTTTGGGGTCCGAAAGCGATTTTCATGGTTGTTGAACCCAAGGTGCGCTTACGTGTAGGTCGTCAACAATCACAGTTTCGGCCGATTCTGGCCCATTTCCTGAACTATTACTTATTTTCGGGGGTCCCGGAGTGATTTCCACGATTTACGAACCACGTGGTGCGTTTACGTGTCGGTCATCAAAAATCACAATTTTGGCCGATTCTGGTCCGTTTTGTGCACTATTACTCACCGTTTTGGGGTCCCAGAGCGATTTCCATGGTTGTTGAACCCCAAGGTGCACTCACGTGCCGGCCATCAACACTCATAGTTTTGGCCGATTCTGGCCCGTTTCGTGGACTATTGCTCACTCTTTTGGGGTTCCGGAGTGATTTCCACGGTTAACGAACCGCGGGGTGCGTTTCCGTGTCGGTCGATTTCATCAACACTCACAGTTTTGGCCGATTCTGGCACGTTTTGTGGACTATTACTCACTATTTTGGGGTCCCGGAGTGATTTCCTCGATTAACGAACCGTGGGGTGCGTTTACGTGTCGGTCTTCAACACTCACAGTTTTGGCCGATTTTTTCCCGTTTCATGGACTATTACTCACTGTTTTGGGGCCCCGGAGTGATTTCCATGATTAAAGAACTCCGGGATGCACTTACCTGTCGGTTATCAACACTCGCGGTTTTGTCGATTCTGACCCGTTTCGTGGAATATTACTCACCATTTTGGGGTCCAAAAGCGATTTCCATCGTTGTTGAACCCCAAGGTGCGCTTAAGTGTAGGTCATCAACAATCGCAGTTTGGGATGATTCTGGCCCGTTTCTTGGACTATTACTTAGTTTTGGGGGTCCCGGAGTGATTTCCATGATTTACGAACCCTCGTATGCGTTTACATGTCAGTCATCAACACTCATAGTTTTGGCCAATTCTCACGCGTTTCGTGGACTTTTACTCACCATTTTGGGGTCCCAAAGTGATTTCCATAATTGTTGAACCCCAAGGTGCGCTTACGTGTGGGTCATCAACACTCACAGTTTTGGCCAATTCTGACCCGTTTCGTGGACACTCACTGTTTTGGGGTCCGAGAGTGATTTCACGATTAACGAACCGTGGG
>NW_021171256.1:27084-29632 GCF_002162155.2 Triticum dicoccoides
CACTCACAATTTTGGCCGACTCTGGCCCGTTTCATGAATTCTTACTCACTGTTTTGGGGTCCCAGTGTGATTTCCACGATTAACGAACCCCGGGGTGCGTTTACTTGTCGGTCATCAACACTCGCAGTTTTGGCCGATTCTGGCTCCTTTTGTGACTTTTACTCATTGTTTTGGGGTTCCAAAGTGATTTCCACGATTAACAAACCCCGGGGTGCGTTTATCTGTCGGTCATCAACACTCGCGGTTTTTGTCGATTCTGACCCGTTTCGTGGACTATTACTCACCGTTTTGGGGTCCGAAAGCGATTTTCATGGTTGTTGAACCCAAGGTGCGCTTATGTGTAGGTCGTCAACAATCACAGTTTCGGCCGATTCTGGCCCATTTCCTGAACTATTACTTATTTTCGGGGGTCCCGGAGTGATTTCCACGATTTACGAACCACGTGGTGCGTTTACGTGTCGGTCATCAAAAATCACAATTTTGGCCGATTCTGGTCCGTTTTGTGCACTATTACTCACCGTTTTGGGGTCCCAGAGCGATTTCCATGGTTGTTGAACCCCAAGGTGCACTCACGTGCCGGCCATCAACACTCATAGTTTTGGCCGATTCTGGCCCGTTTCGTGGACTATTGCTCACTCTTTTGGAGTTCCGGAGTGATTTCCACGGTTAACGAACCGCGGGGTGCGTTTCCGTGTCGGTCGATTTCATCAACACTCACAGTTTTGGCCGATTCTGGCACGTTTTGTGGACTATTACTCACTATTTTGGGGTCCCGGAGTGATTTCCTCGATTAACGAACCGTGGGGTGCGTTTACGTGTCGGTCTTCAACACTCACAGTTTTGGCCGATTCTTTCCCGTTTCATGGACTATTACTCACTGTTTTGGGGCCCCGGAGTGATTTCCATGATTAAAGAACTCCGGGATGCGCTTACCTGTCGGTTATCAACACTCGCGGTTTTGTCGATTCTGACCCGTTTCGTGGAATATTACTCACCATTTTGGGGTCCAAAAGCGATTTCCATCGTTGTTGAACCCCAAGGTGCGCTTAAGTGTAGGTCATCAACAATCGCAGTTTGGGCTGATTCTGGGCCGTTTCTTGGACTATTACTTAGTTTTGGGGGTCCCGGAGTGATTTCCATGATTTACGAACCCTCGTATGCGTTTACTTGTCAGTCATCAACACTCATAGTTTTGGCCAATTCTCACGCGTTTCGTGGACTTTTACTCACCATTTTGGGGTCCCAAAGTGATTTCCATAATTGTTGAACCCCAAGGTGCGCTTACGTGTGGGTCATCAACACTCACAGTTTTGGCCAATTCTGACGCGTTTCGTGGACTATTACTCACCGTTTTGGGGTCCCAAAGCGATTTTCATGGTTGTTGAACCCAAGGTGGGCCTACGTGTAGGTCATCAACAATCACAGTTTCGGCCGATTCTGGCCCATTTCCTGAACTATTACTTATTTTCGGGGGTCCCGGAGTGATTTCCACGATTTACGAACCACGTGGTGCGTTTACGTGTCGGTCATCAAAAATCACAATTTTGGCCGATTCTGGTCTGTTTTGTGCACAATTACTCACCGTTTTGGGGTCCCAGAGCGATTTCCATGGTTGTTGAACCCCAAGGTGCACTCACGTAACGGCCATCAACACTCATAGTTTTGGCCGATTCTGGCCCGTTTCGTGGACTATTGCTCACTCTTTTGGGGTCCCGGAGTGATTTTCACGGTTAACGAACCGCGGGGTGCGTTTCCGTGTCGGTCGATTTCATCAACACTCACAGTTTTGGCCGATTCTGGCACGTTTTGTGGACTATTACTCACTATTTTGGGGTCCCGGAGTGATTTCCACGATTAACGAACCGCTGGGTGCGTTTACGTGTCGGTCTTCAACACTCACAGTTTTGGCCGATTCTTTCCCATTTCATGGACTATTACTCACTGTTTGGGGGCCCCGGAGTGATTTCCATGATTAAAGAACTCCGGGATGCGCTTACCTGTCGGTTATCAACACTCGCGGTTTTGTCGATTCTGACCCGTTTCGTGGAATATTACTCACCGTTTTGGGGTCCGAAAGCGATTTCCATCGTTATTGAACCCCAAGGTGCGCTTAAGTGTAGGTCATCAACAATCGCAGTTTGGGCTGATTCTGGGCCGTTTCTTGGACTATTACTTAGTTTTGGGGGTCCCGGAGTGATTTCCATGATTTACGAACCCTCGTATGCGTTTACGTGTCAGTCATCTACACTCACAGTTTTGGCCAATTCTGACGCGTTTCGTGGACTTTTACTCACCGATTTGGGGTCCCAAAGTGATTTCCATAATTGTTGAACCCCAAGGTGCGCTTACGTGTGGGTCATCAACACTCACAGTTTTGGCCAATTCTGACCCGTTTCGTGGACTATTACTCACTGTTTTCGGGTCCCGGAGTGATTTCACGATTAACGAACCGCGGGGTGCGTTTACGTGTCGGTCATCAACACTCACAGTTTTGGCCGATTCTGGCCCGTTTCATGGACTATTACTCACTGTTTTGGGGTCCGAGAGT
>NW_021171256.1:30306-30702 GCF_002162155.2 Triticum dicoccoides
ATCAACACTCGCGGTTTTTGTCGATTCTGACCCGTTTCGTGGACTATTACTCACCGTTTTGGGGTCCCAAAGCGATTTTCATGGTTGTTGAACCCAAGGTGCGCCTACGTAGTAGGTCGTCAACAATCACAGTTTCGGCCGATTCTGGCCCATTTCCTGAACTATTACTTATTTTCGGGGGTCCCGGAGTGATTTCCACGATTTACGAACCACGTGGTGCGTTTACGTGTCGGTCATCAAAAATCACAATTTTGGCCGATTCTGGTCCGTTTTGTGCACTATTACTCACCGTTTTGGGGTCCCAGAGAGATTTCCATGGTTGTTGAACCCCAAGGTGCACTCACGTGCCGGCCATCAACACTCATAGTTTTGGCCGATTCTGGCCCGTTTCGTGGA
>NW_021171256.1:34493-35324 GCF_002162155.2 Triticum dicoccoides
GAACCGCGGGGTGCGTTTTCGTGTCGGTCGATTTCATCAACACTCACAGTTTTGGCCGATTCTGGCACGTTTTGTGGACTATTACTCACTATTTTGGGGTCCCGGAGTGATTTCCTCGATTAACGAACCGCGGGGTGCGTTTACGTGTCGGTCTTCAACACTCATAGTTTTGGCCGATTCTTTCCCGTTTCATGGACCATTACTCACTGTTTTGGGGCCCCGGAGTGATTTCCATGATTAAAGAACTCCGGGATGCGCTTACCTGTCGGTTATCAACACTCGCGGTTTTGTCGATTCTGACCCGTTTCGTGGAATATTACTCGCCTTTTTGGGGTCCGAAAGCGATTTCCATCGTTGTTGAACCCCAAGGTGCGCTTAAGTGTAGGTCATCAACAATCGCAGTTTGGGCTGATTCTGGCCCGTTTCTTGGACTATTACTTAGTTTTGGGGGTCCCGGAGTGATTTCCATGATTTACGAACCCTCGTATGCGTTTACGTGTCAGTCATCAACACTCACAGTTTTGGCCAATTCTCACGCGTTTCGTGGACTTTTACTCACTGTTTTGGGGTCCCAAAGTGATTTCCATAATTGTTGGACCCCAAGGTGCGCTTACGTGTGGGTCATCAACACTCACAGTTTTGGCCAATTCTGACCCGTTTCGTGGACTATTACTCACTGTTTTGGGGTCCCAGACTGATTTCACGATTAACGAACCGCGGGGTGCGTTTACGTGTCGGTCATCAACACTCACAGTTTTGGCCGATTCTGGCCCGTTTCATGGACTATTACTCACAGTTTTGGGGTCCGAGAGTGATTTCCACGATTAACGA
>NW_021171256.1:35495-36363 GCF_002162155.2 Triticum dicoccoides
GACTCTGGCCCGTTTCGTGGATTCTTACTCACTGTTTTGGGGTCCCGGTGCGATTCCCACGATTACCGAACCCCGGGGTGCGTTTACGTGTTGGTCATCAACACTCGCAGTTTTGGCCGATTCTGGCTCCTTTTGTGACTATTACTCATTGTTTTGGGGTTCCAAAGTGATTTCCACGATTAACAAACCCCGGGGTGCGTTTACCTGTCGGTCATCAACACTCGCGGTTTTTGTTGATTCTGACCCGTTTCGTGCACTATTACTCACCATTTTGGGGTCCCAAAGCGATTTTCATGGTTGTTGAACCCAAGGTGCGCCTACGTGTAGGTCGTCAACAATCACAGTTTCGGCCAATTCTGGCCCATTTCCTGAACTATTACTTATTTTCGGGGGTGCCGGAGTGATTTCCACGATTTACGAACCACGTGGTGCGTTTACGTGTCGGTCATCAAAAGTCACAATTTTGGCCGATTCTGGTCTGTTTTGTGCACTATTACTCACCGTTTTGGGGTCCCAGAGGGATTTCCATGGTTGTTGAACCCCAAGGTGCACTCACGTGCCGGCCATCAACACTCATGGTTTTGGCCGATTCTGGCCCGTTTCATGGACTATTGCTCACTCTTTTGGGGTCCCGGAGTGATTTCTACGGTTAGCGAACCGCGGGGTGCGTTTTCGTGTCGGTCGATTTCATCAACACTCACAGTTTGGGCCGATTCTGGCACGTTTTGTGGACTATTACTCACTATTTTGGGGTCCCGGAGTGATCTCCTCGATTAACGAACCGCGGGGTGCGTTTACGTGTCGGTCTTCAACACTCATAGTTTTGGCCGATTCTTTCCCGTTTCATGGACTATTACTCACTGTTTTG
>NW_021171256.1:37851-41145 GCF_002162155.2 Triticum dicoccoides
GGGGTGCGTTTACGTGTCGATCATGAACACTCACAATTTTGGCCGACTCTGGCCCGTTTCGTGGATTCTTACTCACTGTTTTGGGGTTCCGGTGTGATTCCCACGATTAACGAACCCCGGGGTGCGTTTACGTGTTGGTCATCAACACTCGCAGTTTTGGCCGATTCTGGCTCCTTTTGTGACTATTACTCATTGTTTTGGGGTTCCAAAGTGATTTCCACGATTAACAAACCCCGGGGTGCGTTTACCTGTCGGTCATCAACACTCGCGGTTTTTGTCGATTCTGACCCGTTTCGTGGACTATTACTCACCGTTTTGGGGTCCCAAAGCGATTTTCATGGTTGTTGAACCCAAGGTGCACTTACGTGTAGGCCGTCAACAATCACAGTTTCGGCCGATTCTGGCCCATTTCCTGAACTATTACTTATTTTCGAGGGTCCCGGAGTGATTTCCACGATTTACGAACCACGTTGTGCGTATATGTTTCGGTCATCAAAAATCACAATTTTGGCCAATTCTGGTCCGTTTTGTGCACTATTACTCACCATTTTGGGGTCCTAGAGCGATTTCCATGGTTGTTGAACCCCAAGGTGCACTCACGTGCCGGCCATCAACACTCATAGTTTTGGCCGATTCTGGCCCGTTTCGTGGACTATTGCTCACTCTTTTGGGGTCCCGGAGTGATTTCCACGGTTAACGAACCGCGGGGTGCGTTTCCGTGTCGGTCGATTTCATCAACACTCACAGTTTTGGCCGATTCTGGCACGTTTTGTGGACTATTACTCACTATTTTGGGGTCCCGGAGTGATTTCCTCGATTAACGAACCGCGGGGTGCGTTTACGTGTCGGTCTTCAACACTCACAGTTTTGGCCGATTCTTTCCCGTTTCATGGACTATTACTCACTGTGTTGGGGCCCCGGAGTGATTTCCATGATTAAAGAACTCCGGGATGCGCTTACCTGTCGGTTATCAACACTCGCGGTTTTGTCGATTCTGACCCGTTTCGTGGAATATTACTCACCGTTTTGGGGTCCGAAAGCGATTTCCATCGTTGTTGAACCCCAAGGTGCGCTTAAGTGTAGGTCATCAACAATCGCAGTTTGGGATGATTCTGGCCCGTTTCTTGGACTATTACTTAGTTTTGGGGGTCCCGGAGTGATTTCCATGATTTACGAACCCTCGTATGCGTTTACGTGTCAGTCATCAACACTCATAGTTTTGGCCAATTCTCACGCGTTTCGTGGACTTTTACTCACTGTTTTGGGGTCCCAAAGTGATTTCCATAATTGTTGGACCCCAAGGTGCGCTTACGTGTGGGTCATCAACACTCACAGTTTTGGCCAATTCTGACCCGTTTCGTGGACTATTACTCACTGTTTTGGGGTCCCAGAGTGATTTCACGATTAACGAACCGCGGGGTGCGTTTACGTGTCGGTCATCAACACTCACAGTTTTGGCCGATTCTGGCCCGTTTCATGGACTATTACTCACAGTTTTGGGGTCCGAGAGTGATTTCCACGATTAACGAACCCCGGGGTGCGTTTACGTGTCGATCATGAACACTCACAATTTTGGCCGACTCTGGCCCGTTTCGTGGATTCTTACTCACTGTTTTGGGGTTCCGGTGTGATTCCCACGATTAACGAACCCCGGGGTGCGTTTACGTGTTGGTCATCAACACTCGCAGTTTTGGCCGATTCTGGCTCCTTTTGTGACTATTACTCATTGTTTTGGGGTTCCAAAGTGATTTCCACGATTAACAAACCCCGGGGTGCGTTTACCTGTCGGTCATCAACACTCGCGGTTTTTGTCGATTCTGACCCGTTTCGTGGACTATTACTCACCGTTTTGGGGTCCCAAAGCGATTTTCATGGTTGTTGAACCCAAGGTGCGCCTACGTGTAGGTCGTCAACAATCACAGTTTTGGCCGATTCTGGCCCATTTCCTGAACTATAACTTATTTTCGGGGGTCCCGGAGTGATTTCCATGATTTACGAACCACGTGGTGCTTTTACGTGTTGGTCATCAAAAATCACAATTTTGGCCGATTCTTGTCTGTTTTGTGCACTATTACTCACCGTTTTGGGGTCCCAGAGCGATTTCCATGGTTGTTGAACCCCAAGGTGCACTCACGTGCCGGCCATCAACACTCATAGTTTTGGCCGATTCTGGCCCGTTTCGTGGACTATTGCTCACTCTTTTGGGGTCCCGGAGTGATTTCCACGGTTAACGAACCGCGGGGTGCGTTTCCGTGTCAGTCGATTTCATCAACACTCACAGTTTTGGCCGATTCTGGCACGTTTTGTGGACTATTACTCACTATTTTGGGGTCCCAGAGTGATTTCCTCGATTAACGAACCGCGGGGTGCGTTTACGTGTCGGTCTTCAACACTCACAGTTTTGGCCGATTCTTTCCCGTTTCATGGACTATTACTCACTGTTTTGGGGCCTCGGAGTGATTTCCATGATTAAAGAACTCCGGGATGCGCTTACCTGTCGGTTATCAACACTCGCGGTTTTGTCAATTCTGACCCGTTTCGTGGAATATTACTCACCGTTTTGGGGTCCGAAAGCGATTTCCATCGTTGTTGAACCCCAAGGTGCGCTTAAGTGTAGGTCATCAACAATCGCAGTTTGGGCTGATTCTGGCCCGTTTCTTGGACTATTACTTAGTTTTGGGGGTCCCGGAGTGATTTCCATGATTTACGAACCCTCGTATGCGTTTACGTGTCAGTCATCAACAATCACAGTTTTGGCCAATTCTCACGCGTTTCGTGGACTTTTACTCACCGTTTTGGGGTCCCAAAGTGATTTCCAGAATTGTTGAACCCCAAGGTGCGCTTACGTGTGGGTCATCAACACTCACAGTTTTGGCCAATTCTGACCCGTTTGGTGGACTATTACTCACTGTTTTGGGGTCCCAGAGTGATTTCACGATTAACGAACCGCGGGGTGCGTTTAAGTGTCGGTCATCAACACTCATAGTTTTGGCCGATTCTGGCCCGTTTCATGGACTATTACTTACTTTTTTGGGGTCCGAGAGTGATTTCCACGATTAACGAACCCCGGGGTGCGTTTACGTGTCGGTGATGAACACTCACAATTTTGGCCGATTATGGCCCGTTTCATAGATTATTACTCACTGTTTTGGGGTCCCGGTGTGATTTCCACGATTAACGAACCCCGGGGTGCGTTTACGCGTCGGTCATGAACACTCACAGTTTTGGCCGACTCTGGCCCGTTTCGTGGATTATTACTCACTGTTTTGGGGTCCCGGTGTGATTTCCACGATT
>NW_021171256.1:41252-42158 GCF_002162155.2 Triticum dicoccoides
GACCGACTCTGGCCCGTTTCGTGGATTATTACTCACTGTTTTGGGGTCCCGGTGTGATTTCCACGATTAACGAACCCCGGGGTGCGTCTACGTGTCGGTCATCAACACTCGCAGTTTTGGCCGATTCTAGCTCCTTTTGTGACTATTACTCATTGTTTTGGGGTTCCAGAGTGATTTCCACGATTAACAAACCCCGGGGTGCCTTTACCTGTCGGTCATCAACACTCGCGGTTTTTGTTGATTCTGACCCGTTTCGTGGACTATTACTCACTCTTTTGGGGTCCCAAAGCGATTTTCATGGTTGTTGAATCCAAGGTGCGATTACGTATAGGTCATCAACAATCATAGTTTGGGCCGATTCTGGCCCATTTCCTGAACTATTACTTATTTTCGGGGGTCCCGGAGTGATTTCCACAATTTACGAACCACGCAGTGCTTTTACGTGTCGGTCATCAAAAATCACAATTATGGCCGATTCTGGTCCGTTTTGTGCACTATTAATCACCGTTTTGGGGTCCCAGAGCGATTTCTATGGTTGTTGAACCCCAAGGTGCACTCACGTGCCGGCCATCAACACTCATAGTTTTGGCCGATTCTGGCCCGTTTCATGGACTATTGCTCACTCTTTTGGGGTCCCGGAGTGATTTCCACGGTTAACGAACCGCGGGGTGCATTTCCGTATCGTTCGATTTCATCAACACTCACAGTTTTGGCCGATTCTTTCCCGTTTCATGGACTATTACTCACTGTTTTGGGGCCCCGGAGTGATTTCCATGATTAAAGAACCCTGGGGTGCGCTTACCTGTCGGTTATCAACACTTGTGGTTTTGTCGATTCTGACCCGTTTCGTGGAATATTACTCACCGGTTTGGGGTCCGAAAGCGATTTCCATCGTTGTTGAACCCC
>NW_021171256.1:45442-49111 GCF_002162155.2 Triticum dicoccoides
CCACGATTAACGAACCCCGGGGTGCGTTTACGTGTCGGTGATGAACACTCACAGTTTTGGCCGATTATGGCCCGTTTCATAGATTATTACTCACTGTTTTGGGGTCCCGGTGTGATTTCCACGATTAACGAACCCCGGGGTGCGTTTACGCGTCGGTCATGAACACTCACAGTTTTGGCCGACTCTGGCCCGTTTCGTGGATTATTACTCACTGTTTTGGGGTCCCGGTGTGATTTCCATGATTTACGAACCCCGGGGTGCGTCTACGTGTCGGTCATCAACACTCGCAGTTTTGGCCGATTCTAGCTCCTTTTGTGACTATTACTCATTGTTTTGGGGTTCCAGAGTGATTTCCACGATTAACAAACCCCAGGGTGCCTTTACCTGTCGGTCATCAACACTCGCGGTTTTTGTCGATTCTGACCCGTTTCGTGGACTATTACTCACTGTTTTGGGGTCCCAAAGCGATTTTCATGGTTGTTGAATCCAAGGTGCGATTACGTGTAGGTCATCAACAATCATAGTTTGGGCCGATTCTGGCCCATTTCCTGAACTATTACTTATTTTCGGGGGTCCCGGAGTGATTTCCACAATTTACGAACCACGCGGTGCTTTTACGTGTCGGTCATCAAAAATCACAATTATGGCCGATTCTGGTCCGTTTTGTGCACTATTAATCACCGTTTTGGGGTCCCAGAGCGATTTCTATGGTTGTTGAACCCCAAGGTGCACTCACGTGCCGGCCATCAACACTCATAGTTTTCGCCGATTCTGGCCCGTTTCATGGACTATTGCTCACTCTTTTGGGGTCCCGGAGTGATTTCCACGGTTAACGAACCGCGGGGTGCATTTCCGTATCGTTCGATTTCACCAACACTCACAGTTTTGGCCGATTCTTTCCCGTTTCATGGACTATTACTCACTGTTTTGGGGCCCCGGAGTGATTTCCATGATTAAAGAACCCTGGGGTGCGCTTACCTGTCGGTTATCAACAATTGTGGTTTTGTCGATTCTGACCCGTTTCGTGGAATATTACTCACCGGTTTGGGGTCCGAAAGCGATTTCCATCGTTGTTGAACCCCGAGGTGCGCTTAAGTGTAGGTCATCAACAATCGCAGTTTGGGCTGATTCTGGCCCGTTTCTTGGACTATTACTTAGTTTTGGGGGTCCCGGAGTGATTTCCATGTTTTACGAACCCTCGTGTGCGTTTACGTGTCAGTCATCAACACTCACAGTTTTGGCCAATTCTGGCGCGTTTCGTGGACTTTTACTCACCGTTTTGGGGTCCCAAAGTGATTTCCATAATTGTTGAACCCCAAGGTGCGCTTACGTGTCGGTCATCAACACTCTCAGTTTTGGCCGATTCTGGCCCGTTTCATGGACTATTACTCACTGTTTTGGGGTCTAAGAGTGATTTCCACGATTAATGAACCCCGGGGTGCGTTTACGTGTCGGTCATGAACACTCACAGTTTTGGCCGATTCTGGCCCGTTTCATGGATTATTACTCACTGTTTTGGGGTCCCGGTGTGATTTCCACGATTAACGAACCCCGGGGTGCGTTTACGCGTCGGTCATGAACACTCACAGTTTTGGCTGACTCTGGCCCGTTTCGTGCATTATTACTCACTGTTTTGGGGTCCCGGTGTGATTTCCACGATTAACGAACCCCGGGGTGCGCTTACGTGTCGGTCATCAACACTCGTAGTTTTGGCCGATTCTGGCTCCTTTTGTGACTATTACTCATTGTTTTGGGGATCCAGATTGATTTCCACGATTAACAAACCCCGTGGTGCGTTTACCTGTCGGTCATCAACACTCACAGTTTTGGCCAATTCTCACGCGTTTCATGGACTTTTACTCACCGTTTTGGGGTCCCAAAGTGATTTCCATAATTGTTGAACCCCAAGATGCGCTTACGTGTGGGTCATGAACACTCACAGTTTTGGCCAATTCTGACCCGTTTCGTGGACTATTACTCACTGTTTTGGGGTCCCAGAGTGATTTCACGATTAACGAACCGCGGGGTGCGTTTAAGTGTCGGTCATCAACACTCATAGTTTTGGCCGATTCTGGCCCGTTTCATGGACTATTACTTACTTTTTTGGGGTCCGAGAGTGATTGCCACGATTAACGAACCCCGGGGTGCGTTTACGTGTCGGTGATGAACACTCACAGTTTTGGCCGATTATGGCCCGTTTCATAGATTATTACTCACTGTTTTGGGGTCCCGGTGTGATTTCCACGATTAACGAACCCCGGGGTGCGTTTACGCGTCGGTCATGAACACTCACAGTTTTGGCCGACTCTGGCCCGTTTCGTGGATTATTACTCACTGTTTTGGGGTCCCGGTGTGATTTCCATGATTTACGAACCCCGGGGTGCGTCTACGTGTCGGTCATCAACACTCGCAGTTTTGGCCGATTCTAGCTCCTTTTGTGACTATTACTCATTGTTTTGGGGTTCCAGAGTGATTTCCACGATTAACAAACCCCGGGGTGCCTTTACCTGTCGGTCATCAACACTCGCGGTTTTTGTCGATTCTGACCCGTTTCGTGGACTATTACTCACTGTTTTGGGGTCCCAAAGCGATTTTCATGGTTGTTGAATCCAAGGTGCGATTACGTGTAGGTCATCAACAATCATAGTTTGGGCCGATTCTGGCCCATTTCCTGAACTATTACTTATTTTCGGGGGTCCCGGAGTGATTTCCACAATTTACGAACCACGCGGTGCTTTTACGTGTCGGTCATCAAAAATCACAATTATGGCCGATTCTGGTCCGTTTTGTGCACTATTAATCACCGTTTTGGGGTCCCAGAGCGATTTCTATGGTTGTTGAACCCCAAGGTGCACTCACGTGCCGGCCATCAACACTCATAGTTTTGGCCGATTCTGGCCCGTTTCATGGACTATTGCTCACTCTTTTGGGGTCCCGGAGTGATTTCCACGGTTAACGAACCGCGGGGTGCATTTCCGTATCGTTCGATTTCATCAACACTCACAGTTTTGGCCGATTCTTTCCCGTTTCATGGACTATTACTCACTGTTTTGGGGCCCCGGAGTGATTTCCATGATTAAAGAACCCTGGGGTGCGCTTACCTGTCGGTTATCAACACTTGTGGTTTTGTCGATTCTGACCCGTTTCGTGGAATATTACTCACCGGTTTGGGGTCCGAAAGCGATTTCCATCGTTGTTGAACCCCAAGGTGCGCTTAAGTGTAGGTCATCAACAATCGCAGTTTGGGCTGATTCTGGCCCGTTTCTTGGACTATTACTTAGTTTTGGGGGTCCCGGAGTGATTTCCATGTTTTACGAACCCTCGTGTGCGTTTACGTGTCAGTCATCAACACTCACAGTTTTGGCCAATTCTGGCGCGTTTCGTGGACTTTTACTCACCGTTTTGGGGTCCCAAAGTGATTTCCATAATTGTTGAACCCCAAGGCGCGCTTACGTGTCGGTCATCAACACTCTCAGTTTTGGCCGATTCTGGCCCGTTTCATGGACTATTACTCACTGTTTTGGGGTCTGAGAGTGATTTCCACGATTAATGAACCCCGGGGTGCGTTTACGTGTCGGTCATGAACACTCACAGTTTTGGCCGATTCTGGCCCGTTTCATGGATTATTACTCACTGTTTTGGGGTCCCGGTGTGATTTCCACGATTAAC
>NW_021171256.1:49286-51947 GCF_002162155.2 Triticum dicoccoides
CCCGTTTCGTGCATTATTACTCACTGTTTTGGGGTCCCGGTGTGATTTCCACGATTAACGAACCCCGGGGTGCGCTTACGTGTCGGTCATCAACACTCGTAGTTTTGGCCGATTCTGGCTCCTTTTGTGACTATTACTCATTGTTTTGGGGATCCAGAGTGATTTCCACGATTAACAAACCCCGTGGTGCGTTTACCTGTCGGTCATCAACACTCACAGTTTTGGCCAATTCTCACGCGTTTCATGGACTTTTACTCACCGTTTTGGGGTCCCAAAGTGATTTCCATAATTGTTGAACCCCAAGATGCGCTTACGTGTGGGTCATCAACACTCACAGTTTTGGCCAATTCTGACCCGTTTCGTGGACTATTACTCACTGTTTTGGGGTCCCAGAGTGATTTCACGATTAACGAACCGCGGGGTGCGTTTAAGTGTCGGTCATCAACACTCATAGTTTTGGCCGATTCTGGCCCGTTTCATGGACTATTACTTACTTTTTTGGGGTCCGAGAGTGATTTCCACGATTAACGAACCCCGGGGTGCGTTTACGTGTCGGTGATGAACACTCACAGTTTTGGCCGATTATGGCCCGTTTCATAGATTATTACTCACTGTTTTGGGGTCCCGGTGTGATTTCCACGATTAACGAACCCCGGGGTGCGTTTACGCGTCGGTCATGAACACTCACAGTTTTGGCCGACTCTGGCCCGTTTCGTGGATTATTACTCACTGTTTTGGGGTCCCGGTGTGATTTCCATGATTTACGAACCCCGGGGTGCGTCTACGTGTCGGTCATCAACACTCGCAGTTTTGGCCGATTCTAGCTCCTTTTGTGACTATTACTCATTGTTTTGGGGTTCCAGAGTGATTTCCACGATTAACAAACCCCGGGGTGCCTTTACCTGTCGGTCATCAACACTCGCGGTTTTTGTCGATTCTGACCCGTTTCGTGGACTATTACTCACTGTTTTGGGGTCCCAAAGCGATTTTCATGGTTGTTGAATCCAAGGTGCGATTACGTGTAGGTCATCAACAATCATAGTTTGGGCCGATTCTGGCCCATTTCCTGAACTATTACTTATTTTCGGGGGTCCCGGAGTGATTTCCACAATTTATGAACCACGCGGTGCTTTTACGTGTCGGTCATCAAAAATCACAATTATGGCCGATTCTGGTCCGTTTTGTGCACTATTAATCACCGTTTTGGGGTCCCAGAGCGATTTCTATGGTTGTTGAACCCCAAGGTGCACTCACGTGCCGGCTATCAACACTCATAGTTTTGGCCGATTCTGGCCCGTTTCATGGACTATTGCTCACTCTTTTGGGGTCCCGGAGTGATTTCCACGGTTAACGAACCGCGGGGTGCATTTCCGTATCGTTCGATTTCATCAACACTCACAGTTTTGGCCGATTCTTTCCCGTTTCATGGACTATTACTCACTGTTTTGGGGCCCCAGAGTGATTTCCATGATTAAAGAAACCCGGGGTGCGCTTACCTGTCGGTTATCAACACTTGTGGTTTTGTCGATTCTGACCCGTTTCGTGGAATATTACTCACCGTTTTGGGGTCCGAAAGCGATTTCCATCGTTGTTGAACCCCAAGGTGCGCTTAAGTGTAGGTCATCAACAATCGCAGTTTGGGCTGATTCTGGCCCGTTTCTTGGACTATTACTTAGTTTTGGGGGTCCCGGAGTGATTTCCATGTTTTACGAACCCTCGTGTGCGTTTACGTGTCAGTCATCAACACTCACAGTTTTGGCCAATTCTGGCGCGTTTCGTGGACTTTTACTCACCGTTTTGGGGTCCCAAAGTGATTTCCATAATTGTTGAACCCCAAGGCGCGCTTACGTGTCGGTCATCAACACTCTCAGTTTTGGCCGATTCTGGCCCGTTTCATGGACTATTACTCACTGTTTTGGGGTCTGAGAGTGATTTCCACGATTAATGAACCCCGGGGTGCGTTTACGTGTCGGTCATGAACACTCACAGTTTTGGCCGATTCTGGCCCGTTTCATGGATTATTACTCACTGTTTTGGGGTCCCGGTGTGATTTCCACGATTAACAAACCCTGGGGTGCGTTTACGCGTCGGTCATGAACACTCACAGTTTTGGCTGACTCTGGCCCGTTTCGTGCATTATTACTCACTGTTTTGGGGTCCCGGTGTGATTTCCACGATTAACGAACCCCGGGGTGCGCTTACGTGTCGGTCATCAACACTCGTAGTTTTGGCCGATTCTGGCTCCTTTTGTGACTATTACTCATTGTTTTGGGGATCCAGAGTGATTTCCACGATTAACAAACCCCGTGGTGCGTTTACCTGTCGGTCATCAACACTCGCGGTTTTGGCCAATTCTGACGCGTTTCGTGGACTTTTACTCACCGTTTTGGGGTCCCAAAGTGATTTCCATAATTGTTGAACCCCAAGGTGCGCTGACGTGTCGGTCATCAACACTCACGGTTTTGGCCAATTCTGACCCATTTCGTGGACTATTACTCACTGTTTTGGGGTTCCAGAGTGATTTCGCGATTAACGAACCGCGGGGTGCGTTTACGTGTCGGTCATCAACACTCACAGTTTTGGTTGGTTCTGGCCCGTTTCATGGACTATTACTCACTATTTTGGGGTCCGAGAGTGATTTCCATGATTAACGAACCCAGG
>NW_021171256.1:52106-53805 GCF_002162155.2 Triticum dicoccoides
ACGCACAGTTTTGGCCCATTCTGGCCCGTTTCGTGGATTATTACTCACTGTTTTGGGGTCCCGGTGTGATTTCCACGATTAACGAACCCCAGGGTGCGTTTACGCGTCGGTCATGAACACTCACAGTTTTGCCCGACTCTGGCCCGTTTCGTGGATTATTACTCACTGTTTTGGGGTCCCGGTGTGATTTCCACGATTAACGAACCCCGGGGTGCGTCTACGTGTCGGTCATCAACACTCGCAGTTTTGGCCGATTCTAGCTCCTTTTGTGACTATTACTCATTGTTTTGGGGTTCTAGAGTGATTTCCACGATTAACAAACCCCGGGGTGCCTTTACCTGTCGGTCAGCAACACTCGCGGTTTTTGTCGATTCTGACCCGTTTCGTGGACTATTACTCACTGTTTTGGGGTCCCAAAGCGATTTTCATGGTTGTTTGAATCCAAGGTGCGATTACGTGTAGGTCATCAACAATCATAGTTTGGGCCGATTCTGGCCCATTTCCTGAACTATTACTTGTTTTCGGGGGTCCCGGAGTGATTTCCACAATTTACGAACCACGCGGTGCTTTTACGTGTCGGTCATCAAAAATCACAATTATGGCCGATTCTGGTCCGTTTTGTGCACTATTAATCACCGTTTTGGGGTCCCAGAGCGATTTCCATGGTTGTTGAACCCCAAGGTGCACTCACGTGCCGGCCATCAACACTCATAGTTTTGGCCGATTCTGGCCCGTTTCATGGACTATTGTTCACTCTTTTGGGGTCCCGGAGTGATTTCCACGGTTAACGAACCGGGGGGTGCATTTCCGTGTCGTTCGATTTCATCAACACTCACAGTTTTGGCCGATTCTTTCCCGTTTCATGGACTATTACTCACTGTTTTGGGGCCCCGGAGTGATTTCCATGATTAAAGAACCCCGGGGTGCGCTTACCTGTCGGTTATCAACACTTGTGGTTTTGTCGATTCTGACCCGTTTCGTGGAATATTACTCACCGTTTTGGGGTCCGAAAGCGATTTCCATCGTTGTTGAACCCCAAGGTGCGCTTAAGTGTAGGTCATCAACAATCGCAGTTTGGGCTGATTCTGGCCCGTTTCTTGGACTATTACTTAGTTTTGGGGGTCCCGGAGTGATTTCCATGTTTTACGCACCCTCGTGTGCGTTTACATGTCAGTCATCAACACTCAGAGTTTTGGCCAATTCTGGCGTGTTTCGTGGACTTTTACTCACCATTTTGGGGTCCCAAAGTGATTTCCATAATTGTTGAACCCCAAGGTGCGCTTACGTGTCGGTCATCAACACTCACAGTTTTGGCCAATTCTGACCCGTTTCGTGGACTATTACTCACTGTTTTGGCGTCCCTGAGTGATTTCACGATTAACGAACTGCGGGGTGCGTTTACGTGTCGGTCATCAACACTCTCAGTTTTGGCCGATTCTGGCCCGTTTCATGGACTATTACTCACTGTTTTGGGGCCTGAGAGTGATTTCCACGATTAATGAACCCCGGGGTGCGTTTACGTGTCGGTCATGAACACTCACAGTTTTGGCCGATTCTGGCCCGTTTCATGGATTATTACTCACTGTTTTGGGGTCCCGGTGTGATTTCCACGATTAATGAACCCCGGGGTGCGTTCACGCGTCGGTCATGAACACTCACAGTTTTGGCTGACTCTGGCCCGTTTCGTGCATTATTACTC
>NW_021171256.1:54205-61181 GCF_002162155.2 Triticum dicoccoides
TCCTTTTGTGACTATTACTCATTGTTTTGGGGTTCCAGAGTGATTTCCACGATTAACAAACCCCGTGGTGCGTTTACCTGTCGGTCATCAACACTCGCGGTTTTGGCCAATTCTGACACGTTTCGTGGACTTTTACTCACCGTTTTGGGGTCCCAAAGTGATTTCCATAATTGTTGAACCCCAAGGTGCGCTGACGTGTCGGTCATCAACACTCACAATTTTGGCCAATTCTGACCCATTTCGTGGACTATTACTCACTGTTTTGGGGTTCCAGAGTGATTTCGCGATTAACGAACCGCGGGGTGCGTTTACGTGTCGGTCATCAACACTCACAGTTTTGGCTGGTTCTAGCCCGTTTCATGGACTATTACTCACTGTTTTGGGGTCCGAGAGTGATTTCCATGATTAACGAACCCAGGGTGCGTTTACGTGTCGGTCATGAACACTCACAGTTTTGGCCGATTCTGGCCCGTTTCATGGATTATTACTCACTGTTTTGGGGTCCCGGTGTGATTTCCACGATTAACGAACACCGGGGTGCATTTACGTGTCGGTCATCAACCCTCGCAATTTTAGCCGATTCTGGCTCGTTTTGTGACTATTACTCATTGTTTTGGGGTTCCGGAGTGATTTCCACGATTAACAAACCCCGGGGTGCGTTTACCTGTCGGTCATCAACACTCGCGGTTTTTGTCGATTCAGACCCGTTTCGTGGAATATTACTCACCGTTTTGGGGTCTGAAAGCGATTTCCATCGTTTTTGAACCCCAAGGTGCGCTTAAGTGTAGGTCATCAACAATCGCAGTTTGGGCTGATTCTGGCCCGTTTCTTGGACTATTACTTAGTTTTGGGTGTCCCGGAGTGATTCCCACGATTTACGAACCCTCGTGTGCATTTACGTGTCGGTCATCAACACTCACAGTTTTGGCCAATTCTGATGTGGTTCGTGGACTTTTACTCACCGTTTTGGGGTCCCAAAGTGATTTCCATAATTGTTGAACCCCAAGGTGCGCTTACGTGCCGGCCATCAACACTCATAGTTTTGGCCGATTCTGGCCCGTTTCGTGGACTATTACTCACTCTTTTGGGGTCCCAGAGTGATTTCCACGGTTAACGAACCGCGCGGTGCGTTTACGTGTCGGTCATCAACACTCACAGTTTTGGCCGATTCTGGCCCGTTTTGCGGACTATTACTCACTGTTTTGGGGTCCCGGAGTGATTTCCACGATTAACGAACCGCGGGGTGCGTTTATGTGTCGGTCTTCAACACTCATCGTTTTCGCTGATTCTTTCCCATTTCATGGACTATTACTCATTGTTTTGGGGCCCCGGAGTGATTTCCATGATTAACGAACCCCGGGGTGCGTTAACCTGTCGGTCATCAACAATCGCAGTATGGGCCAATTCTGGCCCGTTTCTTGGACTATTACTTAGTTTTGGGGGTCCCGGTGTGATTTCCACAATTTGCGAAACCCGTGGTGCGTTTATGTGTCGGTCATCAACACTCATAATTTTGGCCGATTCTGCTCCGTTTCGTGGACTATTACTCACTGTTTTGGGGTCCCAGAGCGTTTACGTGTCGGTCATGAACACTCACAGGTTTGGACGATTTTGGCCCGTTTCGTGGATTATTACTTGCTGTTTTAGGGTCCCGGTGTGATTTCCACGATTAACGAACCCCGGGGTGCGTTTACGTGTCGGTCATGAACACTCACAGGTTTGGACGATTTTGGCCCGTTTCGTGGATTATTACTTGCTATTTTAGGGTCCCAGTGTGATTTCCACGATTAACGAACCCCGGGGTGTGCTTACGTGTAGGTCATCAACAATCGCAGTTTGGACCGATTCTGGCCCATTTCCTGGACTATTACTTATTTTCGGGGGTCCCGGAGTGATTTGCACGATTTACGAACCACATGGTGCGTTTACGTGTCGGTCATCAAAAATCAAAATTTTGGCCGATTCTCGTCCGTTTAGTGCACTATTACTCACTGTTTTGGGGTCCCAGAGCGATTTCCATGGTTGTTGAACCCCAAGGTGCACTCACGTGCCAGCCATCAACACTCATAGTTTTGGCCGATTCTGGCCCGTTTCGTGGACTATTGCTCACTCTTTTGGGGTCCCAGAGTGATTTCCACGGTTAACGGACCGCGGGGTGCGTTTCCGTGTCGGTCGATTTCATCAACACTCAAAGTTTTGGCCGATTCTGGCCCGTTTTGTGGACTATTACTCACTGTTTTGGGGTCCCGGAGTGATTTCCACGATTAACGAACCGCGCGGTGCGTTTACGTGTCGGTCTTCAACACTCACAGTTTTGGCCGATTCTTTCCCGTTTCATGGACTATTACTCACTGTTTTGGGGCCCCGGAGTGATTTCCATGATTAAAGAACTCCGGGATGCGCTTACCTGTCGGTTATCAACACTCGCGGTTTTGTCGATTCTGACCCGTTTCGAGGAGTGATTTCCACGATTAACGAACCCCGGGGTGCGCTTACCTGTCGGTTATCAACACTCGCGGTTTTTGTCGATTCTTAACCGTTTTGTGGAATATTACTCACCGTTTTAGGGTCCGAAAGCGATTCCCATCGTTGTTGAACCCCAAGGTGCGCTTAAGTGTAGGTCATCAACAATCGTAGTTTGGGCTGCTTCTGGCCCGTTTCTTGGACTATTACTTAGTTTTGGGGGTCCCGGAGTGATTTCCACGATTTACGAACCCTAGTGTGCGTTTACTTGTCGGTCATCAACACTGACAGTTTTGGCCAATTCTGACGCGTTTCATGGACTTTTACTCACCGTTTTGGGGTCCCAAAGTGATTTCCATAATTGTTGAACCCCAAGGTGCCTTACGTGTCGGTCATCAACACTCACAGTTTTGGCTAATTTTGACCTATTTTGTGGACTATTACGCACTGTTTTGGGGTCCCGGAGTGATTTCACGATTAACGAACCGCGGGGTGCGTTTACGTGTCGGTCATCAACACTCATTGTTTTTGCCAATTCTGGCCCATTTTGTGGACTATTACTCACTGTTTTCGGGTCCGAGAGTGATTTCCACGATTAACGAACGCCGGGGTGCGTTTACGTGTCAGTCATGAACACTCACAGTTTTGGCCGATTCTTTCCCGTTTCATGGACTATTACTCACTGTTTTGGGGCCCCGGAGTGATTTCCATGATTAAAGAACTCCGGGATGCGCTTACCTGTCGGTTATCAACACTCGCGGTTTTGTCGATTCTGACCCGTTTCGAGGATTATTCCTCACTGTTTTGGGGTCCCGGTGTGATTTCCACGATTAACGAACCCTGGGGTGCGTTTACATGTCGGTCATCAACACTCGCAGTTTTGGCCGATTCTGGCTCGTTTTGTGACTATTACTCACTGTTTTGGGGTTCCAGAGTGATTTCCACGATTAACGAACCCCGGCATGCGCTTACCTGTCGGTCATCAACACTCGTGGTTTTTGTCGATTCTGACCCGTTTCGTGGACTATTACTCACTGTTTTAGGGTCCCAAAGAGATTTCCAAGGTTGTTGAACCCAAGGTGCGCTTACGTGTAGGCCATCAACAATCGCAGTTTGGACCGATTCTGGCCCATTTCCTGGACTATTACTTATTTTCGGTGGTCCCGGAGTGATTTGCACGATTTATGAACCACGTGGTGTGTTTACGTGTCGGTCATCAAAAATCACAATTTTGGCCGATTCTGGTCCGTTTAGTGCACTATTACTCACCGTTTTGGTGTCCCAGAGCGATTTCCATGGTTGTTGAACCCCAAGGTGCACTCACGTGCCGGCCATCAATCATAGTTTTGGCCGATTCTGGCCCGTTTCGTGGACTATTGCTCACTCTTTTGGGGTCCCGGAGTGATTTCCACGGTTAACGAACCGCGGGGTGCGTTTCCGTGTCAGTCGATTTCATCAACACTCATAGTTTTGGCCGATTCTAGCCCGTTTTGTGGACTATTACTCACTGTTTTGGGGTCCCGGAGTGATTTCCACAATTAACGAACCGCGCGGTGCGTTTACGTGTCGGTCTTCAACACTCACAGTTTTGGCCGATTCTTTCCCGTTTCATGGACTATTACTCATTCTTTTGGGGCCCTGGAGTGATTTCCACGATTAACGAACCCCGGGGTGCGCTTACCCTGTCGGTTATCTGCACTCGCGGTCTTTGTCGATTCTTAACCGTTTCGTGGAATATTACTCACCGTTTTAGGGTCCGAAAGCGATTTCCATCGTTGTTGAACCCCAAGGTGCGCTTAAGTGTAGGTCATCAACAATCGGAGTTTGGGCTGCTTCTGGCCCGTTTCTTAGACTATTACTTAGTTTTGGGGGTCCCGGAGTGATTTCCACGATTTACGAACCCTAGTGTGCGTTTACGTGTCGGTCATCAACACTCACAGTTTTGGCCAATTCTGACGCGTTTCATGGACTTTTACTCTCTGTTTTGGGGTCCCAAAGTGATTTCCATAATTGTTGAACCCCAAGGTGCGCTTACGTGTCGGTCATCAACACTCACAGTTTTGGCTAATTTTGACCTATTTCGTGGACTATTACGCACTGTTTTGGGGTCCCGGAGTGATTTCACGATTAACGAACCGCGGGGTGCGTTTACATGTCGGTCATCAACACTCATTGTTTTTGCCGATTCTGGCCCGTTTCATGGACTATTACTCACTGTTTTCGGGTCCGAGAGTGATTTCCACGATTAACGAACCCCGGGGTGCGTTCACGTGTCAGTCATGAACACTCACAGTTTTGGCCGATTCTGGCCCGTTTCGTGGACTATTACTCATTGTTCTGGGGTCCCGGTGTGATTTCCACGATTAACGAACCCCGGGGTGTGTTTACGTGTCGGTCATGAACACTCTCAGTTTTGGCCTATTCTAGCCCGTTTCGTGGATTATTCCTCACTGTTTTGGGGTCCCTGTGTGATTTCCACGATTAACGAACCCTGGGGTGCGTTTACATGTCGGTCATCAACACTCGCAGTTTTGGCCGATTCTGGCTCGTTTTGTGACTATTACTCACTGTTTTGGGGTTCCAGAGTGATTTCCACGATTAACGAACCCCGGCATGCGCTTACCTGTCGGTCATCAACACTCGCGGTTTTTGTCGATTCTGACCCGTTTCGTGGACTATTACTCACTGTTTTGGGGTCCCAAAGAGATTTCCAAGGTTGTTGAACCCAAGGTGCGCTTACGTGTAGGTCATCAACAATCGCAGTTTGGACCGATTCTGGCCCATTTCCTGGACTATTACTTATTTTCGGTGGTCCCGGAGTGATTTGCATGATTTATGAACCACGTGGTGTGTTTACGTGTCGGTCATCAAAAATCACAATTTTGGCCGATTCTGGTCCGTTTAGTGCACTATTACTCACCGTTTTGGTGTCCCAGAGCGATTTCCATGGTTGTTGAACCCCAAGGTGCACTCACGTGCCGGCCATCAACACTCATAGTTTTGGCCGATTCTGGCCCGTTTCGTGGACTATTGCTCACTCTTTTGGGGTCCCGGAGTGATTTCCACGGTTAACGAACCGCGGGGTGCGTTTCCGTGTCAGTCGATTTCATCAACACTCACAGTTTTGGCCGATTCTAGCCCGTTTTGTGGACTATTACTCACTGTTTTGGGGTCCCGGAGTGATTTCCACGATTAACGAACCGCGCGGTGCGTTTACGTGTCGGTCTTCAACACTCACAGTTTTGGCCGATTCTTTCCCGTTTCATGGACTATTACTCATTCTTTTGGGGCCCTAGAGTGATTTCCACGATTAACGAACCCCGGGGTGCGCTTACCTGTCGGTTATCTGCACTCGCGGTTTTTGTCGATGCTTAACCGTTTCGTGGAATATTACTCACCGTTTTAGGGTCCGAAAGCGATTTCCCTCGTTGTTGAACCCCGAGGTGCGCTTAAGTGTAGGTCATCAACAATCGTTGTTTGGGCTGCTTCTGGCCCGTTTCTTCGACTATTACTTAGTTTTGGGGGTCCCGGAGTGATTTCCACGATTTACGAACCCTAGTGTGCGTTTACGTGTCGGTCATCGACACTCACAGTTTTGGCCAATTCTGACGCGTTTCATGGACTTTTACTCACTGTTTTGGGGTCCCTGTGTGATTTCCACGATTAACGAACCCTGGGGTGCGTTTACATGTCGATCATCAACCCTCGCAGTTTTGGCCGATTCTGGCTCGTTTTGTGACTATTACTCACTGTTTTGGGGTTCCAGAGTGATTTCCACGATTAACAAACCCCGGCATGCGCTTACCTGTCGGTCATCAACACTCGCGGTTTTTGTCGATTCTGACCCGTTTCGTGGACTATTACTCACTGTTTTGGGGTCCCAAAGAGATTTCCAAGGTTGTTGAACCCAAGGTGCGCTTACGTGTAGGTCATCAACAATCGCAGTTTGGACCGATTCTAGCCCATTTCCTGGACTATTACTTATTTTCAGTGGTCCCGGAGTGATTTCCACGATTTACGAACCTTAGTGTGCGTTTACGTGTCGGTCATCAACACTCACAGTTTTGGCCAATTCTGACGCGTTTCATGGACTTTTACTCTCTGTTTTGGGGTCCCAAAGTGATTTCCATAATTGTTGAACCCCAAGGTGCGCTTACGTGTCGGTCATCAACACTCACAGTTTTGGCTAATTTTGACCTATTTCGTGGACTATTACGCACTGTTTTGGGGTCCCGGAGTGATTTCACGATTAACGAACCGCGGGGTGCGTTTACATGTCGGTCATCAACACTCATTGTTTTTGCCGATTCTGGCCCGTTTCATGGACTATTACTCACTGTTTTCGGGTCCGAGAGTGATTTCCACGATTAACGAACCCCGGGGTGCGTTCACGTGTCAGTCATGAACACTCACAGTTTTGGCCGATTCTGGCCCGTTTCGTGGACTATTACTCATTGTTCTGGGGTCCCGGTGTGATTTCCACGATTAACGAACCCCGGGGTGTGTTTACGTG
>NW_021171256.1:62288-66979 GCF_002162155.2 Triticum dicoccoides
GGTTTTTGTCGATTCTGACCCGTTTCGTGGACTATTACTCACTGTTTTGGGGTCCCAAAGAGATTTCCAAGGTTGTTGAACCCAAGGTGCGCTTACGTGTAGGTCATCAACAATCGCAGTTTGGACCGATTCTGGCCCATTTCCTGGACTATTACTTATTTTCGGTGGTCCCGGAGTGATTTGCATGATTTATGAACCACGTGGTGTGTTTACGTGTCGGTCATCAAAAATCACAATTTTGGCCGATTCTGGTCCGTTTAGTGCACTATTACTCACCGTTTTGGTGTCCCAGAGCGATTTCCATGGTTGTTGAACCCCAAGGTGCACTCACGTGCCGGCCATCAACACTCATAGTTTTGGCCGATTCTGGCCCGTTTCGTGGACTATTGCTCACTCTTTTGGGGTCCCGGAGTGATTTCCACGGTTAACGAACCGCGGGGTGCGTTTCCGTGTCAGTCGATTTCATCAACACTCACAGTTTTGGCCGATTCTAGCCCGTTTTGTGGACTATTACTCACTGTTTTGGGGTCCCGGAGTGATTTCCACGATTAACGAACCGCGCGGTGCGTTTACGTGTCGGTCTTCAACACTCACAGTTTTGGCCGATTCTTTCCCGTTTCATGGACTATTACTCATTCTTTTGGGGCCCTAGAGTGATTTCCACGATTAACGAACCCCGGGGTGCGCTTACCTGTCGGTTATCTGCACTCGCGGTTTTTGTCGATGCTTAACCGTTTCGTGGAATATTACTCACCGTTTTAGGGTCCGAAAGCGATTTCCCTCGTTGTTGAACCCCGAGGTGCGCTTAAGTGTAGGTCATCAACAATCGTTGTTTGGGCTGCTTCTGGCCCGTTTCTTCGACTATTACTTAGTTTTGGGGGTCCCGGAGTGATTTCCACGATTTACGAACCCTAGTGTGCGTTTACGTGTCGGTCATCGACACTCACAGTTTTGGCCAATTCTGACGCGTTTCATGGACTTTTACTCACTGTTTTGGGGTTCCAAAGTGATTTCCATAATTGTTGAACCCCAAGGTGCGCTTACGTGTCGGTCATCAACACTCACAGTTTTGGCTAATTTTGACCTATTTCGTGGACTATTACGCACTGTTTTGGGGTCCCGGAGTGATTTCACGATTAACGAACCGCGGGGTGCGTTTACATGTCGGTCATCAACACTCATTGTTTTTGCCGATTCTGGCCCGTTTCGTGGACTATTACTCACTGTTTTCGGGTCCGAGAGTGATTTCCACGATTAACGAACCCCGGGGTGCGTTCACGTGTCAGTCATGAACACTCACAGTTTTGGCTGATTCTGGCCCGTTTCGTGGACTATTACTCATTGTTCTGGGGTCCCGGTGTGATTTCCACGATTAACGAACCCCGGGGTGCGTTTACGTGTCGGTCATGAACACTCTCAGTTTTGGCCTATTCTAGCCCGTTTCGTGGATTATTCCTCACTGTTTTGGGGTCCCTGTGTGATTTCCACGATTAACGAACCCTGGGGTGCGTTTACATGTCGGTCATCAACACTCGCAGTTTTGGCCGATTCTGGCTCGTTTTGTGACTATTACTCACTGTTTTGGGGTTCCAGAGTGATTTCCACGATTAACGAACCCCGGCATGCGCTTACCTGTCGGTCATCAACACTCGTGGTTTTTGTCGATTCTGACCCGTTTCGTGGACTATTACTCACTGTTTTGGGGTCCCAAAGAGATTTCCAAGGTTGTTGAACCCAAGGTGCGCTTACGTGTAGGTCATCAACAATCGCAGTTTGGACCGATTCTGGCCCATTTCCTGGACTATTACTTATTTTCGGTGGTCCCGGAGTGATTTGCATGATTTATGAACCACGTGGTGTGTTTACGTGTCGGTCATCAAAAATCACAATTTTGGCCGATTCTGGTCCGTTTAGTGCACTATTACTCACCGTTTTGGTGTCCCAGAGCGATTTCCATGGTTGTTGAACCCCAAGGTGCACTCACGTGCCGGCCATCAACACTCATAGTTTTGGCCGATTCTGGCCCGTTTCGTGGACTATTGCTCACTCTTTTGGGGTCCCGGAGTGATTTCCACGGTTAACGAACCGCGGGGTGCGTTTCCGTGTCAGTCGATTTCATCAACACTCACAGTTTTGGCCGATTCTAGCCCGTTTTGTGGACTATTACTCACTGTTTTGGGGTCCCGGAGTGATTTCCACGATTAACGAACCGCGCGGTGCGTTTACGTGTCGGTCTTCAACACTCACAGTTTTGGCCGATTCTTTCCCGTTTCATGGACTATTACTCATTCTTTTGGGGCCCTAGAGTGATTTCCACGATTAACGAACCCCGGGGTGCGCTTACCTGTCGGTTATCTGCACTCGCGGTTTTTGTCGATGCTTAACCGTTTCGTGGAATATTACTCACCGTTTTAGGGTCCGAAAGCGATTTCCATCGCTGTTGAACCCCAAGGTGCGCTTAAGTGTAGGTCATCAACAATCGTTGTTTGGGCTGCTTCTGGCCCGTTTCTTCGACTATTACTTAGTTTTGGGGGTCCCGGAGTGATTTCCACGATTTACGAACCCTAGTGTGCGTTTACGTGTCGGTCATCAACACTCACAGTTTTGGCCAATTCTGACGCGTTTCATGGACTTTTACTCACCGTTTTGGGGTCCCAAAGTGATTTCCATAATTGTTGAACCCCAAGGTGCGCTTACGTGTCGGTCATCAACAGTCACAGTTTTGGCTAATTTTGACCTATTTCGTGGACTATTACGCACTGTTTTGGGGTCCCGGAGTGATTTCACGATTAACGAACCGCGGGGTGCGTTTACATGTCGGTCATCAACACTCATTGTTTTTGCCGATTCTGGCCCGTTTCGTGGACTATTACTCACTGTTTTCGGGTCCGAGAGTGATTTCCACGATTAACGAACCCCGGGGTGCGTTCACGTGTCAGTCATGAACACTCACAGTTTTGGCCGATTCTGGCCCGTTTCGTGGACTATTACTCATTGTTCTGGGGTCCCGGTGTGATTTCCACGATTAACGAACCCCGGGGTGCGTTTACGTGTCGGTCATGAACACTCTCAGTTTTGGCCTATTCTAGCCCGTTTCGTGGATTATTCCTCACTGTTTTGGGGTCCCTGTGTGATTTCCACGATTAACGAACCCTGGGGTGCGTTTACATGTCGGTCATCAACACTCGCAGTTTTGGCCGATTCTGGCTCGTTTTGTGACTATTACTCACTGTTTTGGGGTTCCAGAGTGATTTCCACGATTAACGAACCCCGGCATGCGCTTACCTGTCGGTCATCAACACTCGCGGTTTTTGTCGATTCTGACCCGTTTCGTGGACTATTACTCACTGTTTTGGGGTCCCAAAGAGATTTCCAAGGTTGTTGAACCCAAGGTGCGCTTACGTGTAGGTCATCAACAATCGCAGTTAGGACCGATTCTGGCCCATTTCCTGGACTATTACTTATTTTCAGTGGTCCCGGAGTGATTTGCACGATTTATGAACCACGTGGTGTGTTTACGTGCCGGTCATCAAAAATCACAATTTTGGCCGATTCTGGTCCGTTTAGTGCACTATTACTCACCGTTTTGGTGTCCCAGAGCGATTTCCATGGTTGTTGAACCCCAAGGTGCACTCACGTGCCGGCCATCAACACTCATAGTTTTGGCCGATTCTGGCCCGTTTCGGGGACTATTGCTCACTCTTTTGGGGTCCCGGAGTGATTTCCACGGTTAACGAACCGCGGGGTGCGTTTCCGTGTCAGTCGATTTCATCAACACTCACAGTTTTGGCGGATTCTAGCCCGTTTTGTGGACTATTACTCACTGTTTTGGGGTCCCGGAGTGATTTCCACGATTAACGACACGCGCGGTGCGTTTACGTGTCGGTCTTCAACACTCACAGTTTTGGCCGATTCTTTCCCGTTTCATGGACTATTACTCATTCTTTTGGGGCCCTAGAGTGATTTCCACGATTAACGAACCCCGGGGTGCGCTTACCTGTCGGTTATCTGCACTTGCGGTTTTTGTCGATGCTTAACCGTTTCGTGGAATATTACTCACCGTTTTAGGGTCCGAAAGCGATTTCCATCGCTGTTGAACCCCAAGGTGCGCTTAAGTGTAGGTCATCAACAATCGTTGTTTGGGCTGCTTCTGGCCCATTTCTTCGACTATTACTTAGTTTTGGGGGTCCCGGAGTGAATTCCACGATTTACGAACCCTAGTGTGCGTTTACGTGTCGGTCATCAACACTCACAGTTTTGGCCAATTCTAACGCGTTTCATGGACTTTTACTCACCGTTTTGGGGTCCCAAAGTGATCTCCATAATTGTTGAACCCCAAGGTGCGCTTACGTGTCGGTCATCAACACTCACAGTTTTGGCTAATTTTGACCTATTTCGTGGACTATTACGCACTGTTTTGGGGTCCCGGAGTGATTTCACGATTAACGAACCGCGGGGTGCGTTTACGTGTCGGTCATCAACACTCATTGTTTTTGCCGATTCTGGCCCGTTTCGTGGACTATTACTCATTGTTTTGGGGTCCGAGAGTGATTTCCACGATTAACGAACCCCGGGGTGCGTTTACGTGTCAGTCATGAACACTCACAGTTTTGGCCGATTCTGGCCCGTTTCATGGACTATTACTCAGTGTTTTGGGGTCCCGGTGTGATTTCCACGATTAACGAACCCTG
>NW_021171257.1:0-1631 GCF_002162155.2 Triticum dicoccoides
GTCGGCGGGGCGCCTTTTCTCCCGATCCAGATCGGGGGGGAGCGAGGGGGGCGAGCGGGGTGGGGCAAGTGGATAGGGTTAGGGTTCGGTGGGAGGGGGTTATGCAGAGGGGGGGCGCCTGGGCCGGCCTGGGGGCCCGATGGCCAGCTGGGCCACGGCCCAGCAAGGGGTCTCCTTCTTTCTTTTGTTTTTGCTTTGCCTTTTCTTTTCTTTTTTTTTTTACTTTCTGTTTTATTTTAAGTTCCCTTTTATTACAGTTTTATAAAAACACTAGCACCTAAATTTGTATTTATAAATATACTACTGCCACCTTAATTCTCAACCGAAAATAAAATAGTTTAATATTTTATAAAATTCAATAGGCATGTATTTAACTGTTTTAACTACTGTTTTAATTATCCTAGAGCCTTTAAACACTTTATCAAAGTTTGGTTTCTTCACCATAATTACCGCTGCATTATTTAGTTCACTCCGAACATTTTAGTTTTAAAGTTTGGAAACTTTTGTTGTTTGCCTATGTTTTAAATTTGAATTTGAATCGGGTTCGAATCAACGTGAGTTTAATCACAGTAAAGGAGGTGATGTGGCATCATTAGCTTGGGATTACTGTAGTCTAATTATCCGGGCGTCACAATTCTCCTCCACTACAAGAAATCTCGTCCCGAGATTTAAGAGGGGAGTAAGGGGGGGGGGGTTCTGGTTATTCTAATGGATCTTCTCGAAGAAGTTAATCCCTTTCGTTGATGTCTTCAATTCTTTATTCCAAAGCATCATGATGATGTTGTGGTCCTTTCTTCGGGGAACTCCATCGTACTTACGAATAGGTAAGGAGCTCTACAATGATAGGATGTTATAAGGGAAATTCATCTGGGGGTATCCCAGGAATGAACATAAGAGTATCTCTCGAGTTGAACAAATTACACATATCGAGAGCAAAGTAAGACGGTGCAATAAGAAGTTTCAAGCGGATGGGCAATCGTTCATTGCCTGAAGCAGAGTGCGAAAGGGGTTCTGAGCAACGGGAATAAGTATTGTGTCCGATACCAGAATAGATCAACAGGCAAGTGGCCCGTGAATTACATACAAAGTCAAGCACGAGGAATAACTTTGACAACAGGTGGTATAGAAGAGTCAGGTTTCGATCCTGGGACCTGTGGGTTATGGGCCCACCATGTGGGTTAAAAGTAGAAAGGGGGGGGCTGACATCTTGTACGATCACGATAGCAAGGCATGTCAGAGAGTAGCATGTCAGTTATGTCGGCAACAATGTCGGTACCAAGGGCGAGGGACGAAGAGAACCATTTTCCTGCTCGTTGAACGAGGCGGACCAGTAGGCGAAGTTCTCGTCCATCGGTGGTTACCGGAATGTCATCAACAAAAGTAACAGGGTCTTACTGACAGAATTGTACAACGAGGTGTTTACATAAGCAGGAGAATATTACTGCTCAGATCATATAGTTCACAAGAAAGGTTAAACCAACAATGGAAGGAAAATATGATCATCAGATTAAACAGAACAGTGGAAAGGAAATTATGTTTAACCACATATTTCAAGGGTATATCCTTCCCAAGGATAAGCAGAGCATGATATCCATGACAGGATATAATGTAGAAAACTCTTTAGGTAGGGG
>NW_021171258.1:0-932 GCF_002162155.2 Triticum dicoccoides
AGAGTGGTGTGGTGAACACGATTTGGTAAAGGTATCGATGAGAGGCCATGTAGGAGTACATGGTGGGTTGTTTCATTGAAGCCGACCTTAAGCACTGAGATCTGTATGTGTGATTTAAGAATCATCTACTACCATGCATTGGGCCCGAAACCAATGGACCCTCTCGGCTTCTTATTCACCCTAGTTCTCCGTCCAGGAGTTGCAAGTAGTTTCTGGTGTTTGTAGCCTACTGGAGGCCGTGGACAGCGCTGACCGTAGGGGTGGGCTGTGATGCGGTAGGTACGTGGCCGGGTGTACCGAATACCCGTTAGGTATCTCGGGAACCCTGTTCACATTGTTCGGGGCCGTATGGGAAACCTCGGCCGGACTCCCTGCGGATGGAACCTGAATAGGCGATAAACCTGGACTGGAGGCTTAGGTGATTAGGTAGGTCGTGGCCGACACCCACGTTGGGCTTCCGCTTGAAGGTTGCCGACTACATGTCATGTAAACGACGGTAAGTGGTGAGAGCGTGTATGAAGAAGTACACCCCTGCAGGGTTAACATGATCTATTCGAATAGCCGCGTCCGCGGTAAAGGACTACTTGGTTGCCTATACAGTTCATAGACAAGTAAATGGAAACTACTAAAAGCCTCAAGATAAGTGTGAGTGCCGAGGATGGCTCTTCTGTAGGAAGACGGAGGCGGATCCTCGGTAGTGTATTGAAGTGGTGGGTAGTGGACTCGTGTGCGCAAAACCATTTCAAGTTGGAGTATCGTAGGATAGTCTAGCCAAGAGTCAAAGCTGGCTTGCTGCAATAACTCCACCAACCCTTCTTGACAATGTGCATGTATGTAGGATCTGATGTAAGTCTTGCTGAGTACCTTTGTACTCATGTTGCTGTAATTTACATTTTTCAGAAGACGCTGCAACCCCTTCTGATGGGTTCTAC
>NW_021171259.1:0-1626 GCF_002162155.2 Triticum dicoccoides
ACGAGTCATACTCTTCTGGTGCTTCACCAGATAAAATTTCAACACTGCAACTTCATCGAACGTGAGAAGTGAATGAAAGGTTATGCATTGGAGAAGTGGGAGTCGACCTTGAACTTGTGTTCATGCCCATGGACACGATGTAGATCTTATCATTAAAGCTGCTCTTAAATGAATTATTCCTTTGGTATAAGTTCATCTTATATCTAGGATCTGGCCTTTTGCAATCGTGGTTCCGACCATGATTGTTCTTCTTTGATCTCATTTCTCGGACAAGTTAAAACAATTGTCTTCTATGGATCAATACACCAGACCAACCTTTACTTTGATCTTGTGTCGAGTATTACCCCCTGGTATCTCGAGATTATCATGGAACTGCATAACTTTTTATGAGTTCTTCATCAAGTGCTACCTTCCCACTGATTCCAATTTTTCGCGGGCCCTGAGTTATTGAACACTCAAAGACACCGATAACTGAACCGAGTCCGCTCTTCGGTTCAACAACTCTTCAGTAAGCTTCTATAAGTACGAGTTTGTACCCGATCACGCCATTCCTAGCCTGTTTGGCTATATCATTGTCGTGACGATTCTAACTGTGCTACCTGGTCCTTATTCTCGGAGCACCAATTTTCGACGATGAACTAACCTTACGTCGATTTTTCCTCGTCATACCCTTTCACCTTAAACAACAAGCTTGAGTTCGAGTTTGTGTCGTAACTGTGGTTCCAATAACCTCTTGCTTCATCATTCCTTTGACTTGATGTCGTCGCTGATTGACTACATCTGCATGAAATATCTCGACAATTGTGTCGTGATCATCATCAACCTTATGAGCTCTTCCAGGAATTCAATTGAATTCATGATGGGTAATACCATCCTTGCCCCTCGACGATTCCTGTTCTCATCGACCACTTTATTGCCTTCCGTTCAACACAACTTGTTCGCGTTTTGTGTAAACCTTGAGATCACTGCTACCCAGCAGTTGATCTTCCTTACCTCGGAAGTATTACCATCACTTTTTGTCAAGAATGTGGTGAGAATTTCACCACCTCTTAATAATTCTTGATATCTTAATACTTTTTGCCATCTTCGTTCATTCCTTGGTCCCCGTATTGTTTTCAACCGGAATACCGACAATGGAGCTATGACGTGTGAATTCAAAACTTCTAGCAACCCTATTGCTTTGAAGTGAATGGGCGATAGTTCATTATAAGTCCTTCGCTAATTGAATCACCATTCTAACATTGGTCGTGCAACCCAACCCGTACTTCGGGCGCACCCTTCAACCAATGTTTAATTGTGTATGTTTTCCTCGAGCATACTTCCTTATATCATTTGATCTGACAAATGTTATCTCCTTGTTCACTTAATGGTGGAAATCCATCTTTTGGGAATCTCGGTGAATTGCCGTTGAGTTCACCAGACACCTCCTTGTCCTCTCCTTGGTTTAATGGTGAACTATTGCTTCAGAAACCCGCTCCCATAGTTCATTTCCCGAGAAGCTTGCAATGCCATTTCAACGATTTGTGTTGCGCCTTTTCTTCTCGGACATCCTGAGTCTCAGGTATCCTGACACCAATCGGATCTGAATCTCGGTCAGATATGATGGTTGGGACAACTTTCCAAGAG
>NW_021171260.1:0-1683 GCF_002162155.2 Triticum dicoccoides
TAAAAATAGTAAAGGAATTCAAAAAATTCCATTTTTTTGTGATGCGAGATTCTCATGTGGGTGAAGTCCGTGCCAAATTTTGTAGGGTTTGGAGATTCTAGTAGCTCTCGGCAAAAAAGATAAATTTCGAGCATCTGAGAAACTTTTGAAAACAATAATATTTGGAGCTCATTTTGACTTTTTTGCACGAGCCCCTCAAATGTCATTTAGACACAAAGTTTTGTATGCACCTAGCCTACTGAGTCCTGCATCAAAAAAGAAATTCAGATTTTTTGGAATTTTCCTGATATTTCTTTTACTTTATTGTTCACTTGGTGCAGATGAGCCTAAGCACCGAATTGAATATGTGAACTCAGTGACCTTATATATATTTGCAACTCGGCGTCAGTTACTTGGACTAGAATCCATTGCATCAATTAATGCAGACTGGGTCTTGTTATTTCAGTTGATTCACATCGGCCGGCCAGTTGTTCACAGTTAACATATTATGGTTCCAGTCTCGCCAAGTAAAGTGTTTTTCAAGTTGACCTGACTAGCTAGCCTGTTCTTGTTGTTCTTCCGCCAGATGACCAACTCAGTGCCATTATATATTTGTGATTCACTGCCAGTTACTTAGACCGGGATCTCAGCATCGATTGTTTAATCACCGTCAGTTACTATGTCTTGTTTTGCACCGGCAGTTAGCCCTACAGTCCACACGTACCTTGTATATGGTTTCAGACACACGACATATCGATTATTTAAATGGTCTTTCTCGTCGTCATGGTTTCATCTTTGGGATACATGAATATGTCGTCATCAGTCACCCATAAATATACCAGCAACTGCGATTTTGACTTGACATCTTGACTCAAGCACCCATGCATTGTAAATAAACTTAAAAAAGATTTGTTACAAGGAGGAGCTCCCTGGTAACATTATATTAGATGATCCGTTGCACCAATTGCGCATAGACCAATTGCAGGCCGGAAGTTAAACGAACCATTTGATGGATTTTTTTCCTCAACGGGTAGACTATGCCCGGATGTGCTCGTGTTGCATCAGTTGTTTCGAGTGGGGGTCCTTGGTTCGGATGGTTCAGGTCATGTACCATGGGGGCTGTGGTCGGCCTTTCTATCGACCCGGCTGTTGGATTGCCCGGTCATGACAATCCAACCATGGTGCATGAGTGAAATATTTCCGCATTCCACTCGGTTGTCGGCCGGTTGTTGATACACCCCATGACGACGATAATGAATGAGGAGTAGTACATTCCTTATCACTCATTACGTAATAATAATTAGCAACACTGGTTTTTTCAGCTTCGTCCTATAATCAGCATGAATACATGACGTCTCAGGTGACTAACCCTCGATGATAATAACCATTTGTTTGTACTGATCGCACTTAGACAAAATTCCAACTTTCTTGCTGGTTATATTTAGGGCTATCTGTTGGATTCATATGTGGTCCTTACTTTGTCGGGAGGAGGAGTTAGGCACCTCCAGCCTTTGGCTGCAACCAGTGGGAGATAGTAGCTCAAGATTTATTCAACCGACCTGGTTGGCAGCCTGCTGTTAGGATTTGTGATGCATGAGGCCTCATATACTTCTACATCTTGTCGCTTTATTGCCATTTGAGCTGCCCGCTGGGGCCTTTATGTTTAAACTACATTTGTACTGGATCACATAAACGTTAAAATAA
>NW_021171261.1:0-717 GCF_002162155.2 Triticum dicoccoides
CACTATTTTGGGGTTCCGGAGTGAGTCCTATGATTGACGAACCCCAAGGTGCGCCTACGTGTCGGTAATCAACACTCGCAGTTTTGGCCGATGTTGGCCCGTTTCGTGGACTATTACTCACTGTTTTGGGGTCACGGAGTGAGTCCCACGATTGACGAACCCCAAGGTGCGCTTACATGTCGGTCATCAACACTCACAGTTTCGGCTGATTCTGGCCCGTTTGGTGGACTATTACTCACTATTTTGGGGTCCCGGAGTGAGTCCCATGATTGACAAACCCCAAGGTGCGCTTACGTGTTGGTAATCAACACTCGCAGTTTTGGCCGATGCTGGCCCGTTTCTTGGACTATTACTCACCGTTTCGGGGTCCCAGAGTGATTTCCACGATTGACGAACCCTAAGGTGCGCATACGTGTCGATTATCAATACTCGCGGTTTTGGCTGATTCTGGCCCGTTTCGTGGACTATTACTCACTGTTTTGGGGTCCTGGAGTAATTTCCACGATTGCCGAACCCCAAGATGTTCTTACGTGTCAGTCATCAACACTCACAGTTTTGGCCGATTCTGGCCCATTTTGTGGACTATTACTCACTGTTTTGGGGTCCCGGAGTGAGTCCCACGATTGACAAACCCCAAGGTGCGCTTATGTGTCGGTCGTCAACACTCATAGTTTTGGCCAATTCTGGCCCGTTTCGTGGACTATTACTCACTGTTTT
>NW_021171262.1:0-4300 GCF_002162155.2 Triticum dicoccoides
GGAGCGTCGGCGAAGTAGTCGGAGTAGAGCATGCAATAGCCTCCCAAACGATGCCGGTTCTTTGGTTTCAGCCGCCCCGGCGCCGAGCCACCTCGCCACGGCTTTTCATTGCTCGCGAGCAGGCTGGCGAGGGCGGCGAGGACCATGAGGTGTTCCTCGTCCTGGATGTCGGCAACGGTTTCCTCCTGCAACAGCGTCGCGAGCGCCTCCTCGTCGTCCTAGTCCATCGCCGAGCAGACAAAACGCCGAACACCTGACGGGCGTGGTGGGCGCACACCCGCTAGTATACCACCCTGCGCGGCCAGAGCGCCGGAAAACTCGCCCGGACGATGGTGAAGAGGCTGCCGCAGGGAAACGTTTCTCTTTTCCGGCGGGGAATGGCCTATCTAGTAGTGCTGGGCGGTGAGCTGCGCCGGGATCGGCAGGGTGGTGGCCCAGCGCCCGGGGGGTGGGGGGCGAATCTGGACGATTGGCTTGACTTTTCGCCTGATAAGATAGCCCAGGCGTGCTTTCCCCTTGCGCCGGAGCCCCCGAGCCCCCCCCCACCCTAGTGTGCTGGGTTCGGCCTGCGATCGCCGGACCCAAAAAACGGGCTGAGCCGACGGATTTTGACGTCTTGGAGGCGCGAGTGGGGTTCTTTCGGTGTCGGCGCGTAAAAAGGCGCCCTGGGGGGCCTGTTAGGGGTGCGGCTGGAGATGCTCTTAGCACTCTCTTGTAACAACTCGCCTTGATGGCATTTGAGTAATGCATTCGGGTGAGGATCCTCTCTCCCAGAGGTGATTTTTTTTAATTTATTATATGAAGAAAGACAACCAGATTTATGCATGGGAAAGACGACGGTCTGAAAATTTGATGCAAGAGCCAGAAATATGACATCCCGAAGCTGCTATATATATGCTGCCCTGTCAAGAGTAGACTATTATACAAAGCCAGATTAATTGCGAAGATCCCCTATTCCAATGGAATAATACCGTTCTTTTGAGAGGAACCGTGGAATAATACCTTCCATGGACAGAGCCCAAAGAGGAAGGAGAAAACTCGATCGAGAGGTTTAATAAATCTCCATGTCTGTCCCGAGTCTTCCTGAAATGGAATATGCTCCGCATATCTTCTTCTTACCTATAGCTACATCCTCTTTTTGACTGAGCTTTACTCCTCCCCCAAAGAATTCTATCCTTGGTTGCTTTGACCCAAAGTCCACGCTACCTCTCACAAGGACAAATCCCTCCATGCCACTGCCAACCACGGCAGGCAGCATATGCTTCAAATATTCCAAACTGACCAACCCCCTCCTGCACGCCATAACAATGTGGCGCCTCCCCACAACTCGACCGTATCTCCATTAAAGTAGCTGAGAGCTTGCATTTTTGCGAGCCAAGCCAGGAGTCGAGGTTGCGAGATGAAGTTTGGGAAGAGGCTCAAGAAGCAGGTGGAGGAGAGCCTCCCGGGGTGGAGGGACAAGTTCCTGGCGTACAAGCGCCTCAAGGTGCTCGTCCGACTCGTCTCCGGCACCTCGCCGCACCGTGCCGCGGCGGAGGCCGCTTTCATGCGGCTCCTCAATGACGAGGTGGACAGGTTCAACGCCTTCTTCCTGGAGCAGGAGGAAGAGTTCATCATCCGCCATAAGGTACCTACTGTTGATTGAGAAAATATACTGAAATAGTGCAGTAACCTGTAACGGATGTAATTAAAACAATGTGCAGGAAGTAAGGGAGACGGTGAAGGCGGTGGCCGGCGAGGAGCCGTCGGAGGCGGAGCGTGCGGCGCAGATGAGGAAGGTGAGGAGGGAGATCGTGGATTTGCACGGGGAGATGGTGCTGCTCCTCAACTACAGCGCCGTCAACTACACAGGTTTGTTTCATCTCCTCCGGCTTGACAATGACAATATGGAGGCTCTTTTCTAGTACGGAGTAACATTTTTGGGCACGCTTTGACAAAAAGGAAATTTGGAGGGTTCTTAAAATTGTAAGTTCGTGAGAGTATGGGAAGAAATTCAGAGCTTTACACCAACAGAAAACAGAGTACGCAACAAGCTCTGCTTTAATTTTCTCATAATAAAAAAAGCAACTATTGTGAATTGCACGCTTCGACCTGCAGAGACTGTCTCTACTCAGCCCAGTCGTAGCTTTTCTCCACACGACCAACTGGTCTTATGACTTAGCCAAGATCATTGAACATCTAGAACTTACACGCTGCAGGGCTGGCCAAGATCCTGAAGAAGTACGACAAGCGTACGGGGCGGCTACTCCGGCTGCCCTTCATCGAGGAGGTGCTCAAGCAGCCCTTCTACACGACGGAGCTCATGTCGAGGCTCGTCCGCGAGTGTGAGGAGACCATGGAGGCCGTGTTCGCCTCCGACAACAGTGGTGACCCGTGCACGAGGAAGCGCTGCACTGACACTGAGATGACTTCCATGTCAACAGAGCAGGGCATCCTTAGGAACACGGTCGCGGCGCTGGTGGCCATGAGGGAGCTCCGCAGCGGGAGCTCCACGTACGGGCATTTCTCGCTGCCACCCTTGTCAACGGAGGCCACTCTGGTTGCCGATCTCGTTCAATCTGAGGCACGTGGTGTTGTTCGGGTGGTTTGACAGTACATAAGATTAATTGTAGCTATACATATATTTCGATGCCCGCTTACCGGCGCCAGATTATATGATACGGCTAACTCATATTGCGGACCTTTTTATGGGTATGGCCAGGTCTCAGTCAAGTGATAGAGCATGTAAAAAAAAGGAAAATTGAAAAGAAAATTTTGCGTGGATCTCAATGTAAGATCTCACGACTACAGTGTTGCACGCCGTCGTCACTGCAACCCTCAGGCTGCATGCCGTTGCCAGGCTACGCCGACGGAGACGCGCACGGTGGGTTCAACTCCAACATGACCTTCCTCCCATGGTCACCCGGCTCGGCTACCGCACGAGTGCAGGAATCCATCGAGCATTGCGTCACCGGCGCACAGGCCCGGGCCGCCCTGCGTGAAGAGAATACCAAGGCGCGGTGGTCGGCGTTGATGACGAACAGCACCGTCAACCTCGACCTACTCCGAACCAACGTTGCCGCGAAGAAGAGGAACACCGACCTAGTTTTTCTGATGGGCGGGGCGGACATGCTCCAGAGCAACGACGAGCAACTCAAGGCGTGGTACCTGGCAGAGCGCCGCCTCATCCTGAACCAACTGCCGTCGACGGCGCCCCCAACACCCACGCCCACGCCGACGACGTTGCCAAGCCCGCGCGATGATGCATCCACGACGCCCAGCAGCATCGAAACCGCGCCGACGCCGCCCAGCACAGAAGCAGCTCCGACCCCGCCAAGCCAGCACACGCCGACGACGCCGATGCCGGAGGCCGACCCCGCCATTTGATGCGTTGCCCACGCGTCCTTTCTTTTTTTTATACGCCGAACTTTTCATCCGATCGCGAACTGGGCCACTGATCGCCGGACTGGGCTTTTTTTGAGCAGGAATGACCAAGTTTGAATTTGCAGCGACTTGGGGGAGGGGGGGGGCTAGGGGCATGGCTGGGAGCCAGATCGCCCCCAGGGGCCAATCTAACTGCAGTTCGCCTCCAGGCGGCTCTTTTTCGGCGCCCTTGTGGGCCGAACGGCTGGAGATGCTCTTAACAAGTCCCATTCCACTAAGATTTAGCAAGATTGCCTTTATTCATTTATTAGAAAAGACACTCAAAGGCATCTAATTATTAAGGAAAACAGTAGCATGTACTGTATCAAGGAAAGACACGATGCAGGGCTGGCCAAGATCCTGAAGAAGTACGACAAGCGTACGGGGCGGCTGCTCCGGCTGCCCTTCATCGAGGAGGTTTTCAAGCAGCCCTTCTACACGATGGAGCTCATGTCGAGAATCGTCCGCGACTGCGAGGAGACCATGGAGGCCGTGTTCGCCTCCGACAACAGCGGCGACCGGTGGACGAGGAAGTGCTGCACCGACACTGACATGGCTCCTACGGCAACAGAGTAAGGCATTTTAAGGAACACCGTCGCGGCACTGGTGGCCATGAGGGAGCTCCGCAGTGGGAGCTCCACGTACGGGCACTTCTCGCTGCCACCCTTGGCAAAGGAGACGGAGCATGGCCTGCTGCTATCCATCCAGGTTGCCGATCTCGTTCAATCTGAGGCGCTTGGTATTGTCCGGGTGGTTTGACAGCGTTTCTGCTCCGGTGCTCCCCCCTGGCTGAACGCGAGGGGGAGAAACACAAGGACGGCTGAGATTTGTCAAAAACAATTCGTGAAGAGGGGCACGATTGTCTTTTTATGCCCGCGGAGAGCGCGGGTACAGCCCT
>NW_021171263.1:0-989 GCF_002162155.2 Triticum dicoccoides
CAAGCCAGCTTTGACTCTTGGCTAGACTATCCTACGATACTTCAACTTGAAATGGTTTTGCGCACACGAGTCCACTACTCACCACTTCAATACACTACCGAGGATCCACCTCCGTCTCCCTATGGAAGAGCCATCCTCGGCACTCACACTTATCTTGAGGCTTTTAGCAGTTTCCATTTACTTGTCTATGAACTGTATAGGCAACCAAGTAGTCCTTTACCGCGGACGCGGCTATTCGAATAGGTTATGATAACCCTGCAGGGGTGTACTTCTTCATACACGCTCTCACCACTTACCGTCGTTTACACGACATGTACTCGGCTACCTTCAAGCGGAAGCCCAACGTGGGTGTCGGCCACGACCTACCTAATCACCTAAGCCTCCAGTCCAGGTTTATCGCCTATTCAGGTTCCATCCGCAGGGAGTCTGGCCGAGGTTTCCCATACGGCCCCGAACGATGTGAACAGGGTTCCCGAGATACCTAACGGGTATTCGGTACACCCGACCACGTACCTACCGCATCACAGCCCACCCCTACGGTCAGCGCTGTCCACGGCCTCCAGTAGGCTACAAACACCAGAAACTACTTGCAACTCCTGGACGGAGAACTAGGGTGAATAAGAAGCTGAGAGGGTCCATTGGTTTCGGGCCCAATGCATGGTAGTAGCTGATTCTTAAATCACACATACAGATCTCAGTGCTTAAGGTCGGCTTCAATGAAACAACCCACCATGTACTCCTACATGGCCTCTCATCGATACCTTTACCAAATCGTGTTCACCACACCACTCTCATTACCGACATAATCATTTCACTCTAGCCCATCACCCAGATGAACCAGACCTGACACGACTCTAAGCATAGCAGGCATAGCAAGGTAGGAACAACACATACATATGGCTCAATCAACTCCTACACATGCTAGTGGGTTTCATCTAGTTACTGTGGTAATGACAGGTCATGCAGAGGAAATGGGTTCAACTACCGTA
>NW_021171264.1:0-909 GCF_002162155.2 Triticum dicoccoides
ATGACGCGCACAGAACGTTCCTTCACAACTCCCTTGGTATGGAACAAATTCTGCCTCTGATTTTGCTCAGCTTGTGTGACCTGCACACTCAAAACACGTTGAGCAACTAAACATTCATACCTGTCAGCGTCTTCAGGAGCCATGTATTGCGTCTCATGATCAGAATCATCTCCACCATGTTCTTCACGTGTAATAAGAGCCAAAGTCTCCTCATCATAGTCACTAGCGGACTCATATCCACCATCCGCGGTAGCAATCATCACACGCGGAGATTTGCATTCTCTCACATAATGACCTCCTCCCTTACAACGACGACAAATAATATCACTTGTGTGCCCTGTTGATGCCATGGAAGAAGAAGAACGCTGTGCAGGCCCCGCAGGTGCGCTCTTGGCAGATAATGGTGGTTGTGCCTGTTTTCTTGTATCACGGCTAGAGGTGGCACCGGATCGAGGTGCTGGTGCAGTTGAAGTAGAAGATGCACGTGGTGTCCATGATGAAGGTCGGCCTGCAGAAAAGTTAGTTCGCCCCAATGCTTGTCGATCCTGCACTTCACGTTCAGCTTTACAAGCAAGATGGAATAAACGAGTGATATTAGTATACTCCTTATAGTCTAGAATGGTCTGAATCTCTCTATTTAATCCACCCAGAAAACGTGCAAGCATAGCTTCATTCTCCTCAACAATACCACATCTAATCATGCCAGTTTGTAATTCCTGATAATATTCTTCTACAGAATTTTTCCCTTGTCTTAAACGCTGCAATTTTTGAAGCAATTCACGTTGATAATATGGTGGAACCCAACGCGTACGCATAGCAGTTTTCAAAGCAGCCCAAGTAGTTGGAATAGGATATAATCTACAATGTTCAGACCACCATACACATGCAAAACTAGTGAAAGCACAAACG
>NW_021171265.1:0-790 GCF_002162155.2 Triticum dicoccoides
CTAACAGGAGGTGGGGTAAAGGTGGACCAGCAATACGGAATGACAATGGTGGATTTCAACAATCTTGGTTACCTTGACGAACCATTCGTCCTAGCGAAAGATGTCGCTCAGGTTTTCTATGTGAAGGACATGAGTAGCAAACCGAGGAAACGGAAAGATAAGAAAACGATCAGTACATCATGCGATGATCCAAAGCGCCACATTGTTCTTTCAGGGAAAAGAAACATCGTGGGAGTGGAGGACAAGACAGACATGTCAGAAGATTATAATATGTTTGCTGAAATTCCGCCCTTCAAAGTGAACACCGACCCAAGCATTAAGTTAAATGATGAGGATGCTCCATGGATACGGCACAATCGTAAGCAAGCAGGGACACAAGGGAAGAAATGATGTGTAATAATTTATTGTACCAAACTTTGTTGAATGGATCATGTGAATTATATTACCCATGATGTGTTTGGTGTCCATTTTCGAATGATACATGAAATTTGGAGTGATGTAGTCCATGACGCTCCATGGATACCAAAGTTTGACGACCGGCCTCTGGTATATTATTTGTATTTTTAGAATTTTGAATTGAATTAGTTTTTTTTTTCTGAATTTTTTGATATATTATTTGTATTTTTCACATTTTGAATTGAATTAGTTTTTTTTTCTGAATTTTTTGATATATTATTTGTATTTTTAGAATTTTCAATTGAGTTAGTTTTATTTTTCTGAATTTTTTGATATATTATTTGTATTTTTAACATTTTGAATTGAATTAGTTTTATTTTTCTGAATTTTTTGA
>NW_021171266.1:0-2788 GCF_002162155.2 Triticum dicoccoides
CTATAACATTCTTGGATGGGTGCTTTCCAAGATCAATTGTGGCAGAAACTGGCATTTTCTTCCCAATTCTATTATTACAATGATTTAGCTTCTATTCGTTCATTTTGGAAGCATTGTGATGTACTCTCTTTGACCAATTATCTTGTTTTCCCCAAGATCATGTTCTTCCCTTTGCTTATCCAATCAACCGGAGTGTCATGCCCTATTTTCAAGTTCCTCCCATTCTGTCAAGTTTTACCTCCCTCCTCAACCGGAGTGCTGTCTGAAATCTTTCTTACCCATTGTGCCATTCTTTCAATAGTTCCGGAGGCAGTGTGTTGTTGGTTTCATCAAGTATCCTCTCATCTTGTCAAGATCATGTTCTATTCCTTCCATTTATAGTCGGAGTGCTATCCAAATTATATCATTCTTTTTCCTCCTCCATCTTGTGTTAACCGGAGTGTTGTGGCTATCATTCCTCTTCTAACCGGAGTCTGATCCAAGTGCTTTCCTTTTTGCCAAGTTCATAGTCTTTACCTTCCATTTCCAACCAAAGTGTTGTCATATTTGATCCTTATTGTTCCTTGTTCATCTCGTTTCAACCGGAGTGCTTGCATGTACTTCTTGTCCATTGTAACCCTTTTCTTATATCTTTCAACCTACAAGGTTCCGGTAATGTTCCTTGTTCCTCTTTTTCTAACGGAGTGTTTTCAACTTTGTTCATCTTTTTTGTATTTTTTTTCTTTCAATTTGTTCAACCTCGCAAGGTTCTTTGGTTTCACTCATTTGTCAAAGAAGCAACTTAGCTTTACCTCTTCTCTTCATCTTCCGTTTCTCTCCGGTGCCATCCTATATCTCGAGACGAGATCCTCTTGTAGTGGTGGAGTGTTGTAACGCCCCGAGACCGATGCGCCAAGTGTCTTCCAGTTATTCACTGTTGTTGCCATGTCTTTTGCTTGTGTGTTTTTCATCATGTCATCATGTGCATTGCATCATCATGTTTTCACAACTTGCATCCGTCTGGGTCCCCCAGTTCTCCCCGTTGTCCGTTCTGAGACCATACACACTTGCACGCGCCCGCGCATGTCCGAAATAGTATTTTATAAGTGGCCAGAAAATGTTCTCGAAATGGGTTAAAAGTTGGCATGCGGCGTTGTTATAGTGTACATAGGCTGCCTGCCAAGTTTCATCGCATTCGGAATCCGTTTGACGCCCCAACGGATAACTATAGCGAAAATATAGTGGGTCAAATCGCCGGACATTTTCGGTCTCCGGAAAATGCTGCCGGGTCTCTCTCTCTCTCTCTCTCCCTCTCTCTCTCTCTCTCTCTCTCTCTCTCTCTCTCTCTCTCTCTCTCTTCTCTCCCGCAGTCCTCGGCCTTCTACACAGTCACAACTATCCCACATAGGCCTACCTATTCCCCATGTCGATCGGATCCATCGGTCGCGATCGGAGGCTCCGAAAACCCCTTCCTAACCCCCCTTGCCTCCGTGGCCTTTTGTCAGACCCTCCTCGCGCGCGCGTCCGAAAGTTGTCCGGGACCCGACCCAGGTTGTCGTCACTGTTGGATCCGGATCAGCCCCAAACATCCCTAAAACATCTCCTTTTTCTTATTTGGACTCCCTACCTATTCTCTCGGACCGTCTGATTTTAATCGGAGGGACTAGATCACCCCTAACCTAATCCACCTGTTGCTATATAAGCAGCCAAACCCTAGATTTTAAGCAGGCTGTCTCATCCATCTCATCGCCGCCGCCACTACACCGAATCCCCCTCGAGATCTCCCCTACCCGATCCACCGCGCATTCAGCCACCACCGAACAGAGGATCGGCCAATCATCTCTGTCCCATCCATCCCCTGCTTCCGATTCAGCTAGCACCACTCTGTTTGAGATCCTCTGATCATGGCCAACCCCGAGCGCCGCCCTCACCCTCAAGCTCGAGCAGGCTGCTCCGCGCCTCCTCCCCTCCTCCCGTGCTTCGATCCAGGGTGGATCGAGAGCAGCGTCGTCCGGCCCCGAGCAGCACCACGCCATGGCCCCTGCTGTCAAGCCGCTCCGACCCGCAGATCCTCCTCACCGCGCCTCCTCCCTGTTTCTCGTTGTTCTTCTCCTACTGCTACTGCTAATCGCGTGGTCGCCCTGTTTCTTCTGCAAGGCCAGCACCACCGAGCCGAAGAACGTCGCCGGCCGCCTCAACTCTCCTCGCTTGCATCCGCCTCGCCAGAGCAAGCAAGCCGCCGCCTGGAGGAGCCCATGATTGTCCTATTTTGCTGCGTCGTCCTCAATTGGGTCCTCTGTCCCAAGCTGTCGTCTCCCTGCTTCCCCTCACCCGGACATGAGCTCGCCGTCGCGCTGTCATGGACGAGTTCCAGAAGGCCACTATGGTGGTCCTCTTCGCCCCGCTGATCACCGATGCCTCCAGCTCGACCACATCCGCCGAGCTCCTTGCTGCGCCGGAGTCCCGCCGCTTCCCTCGCCCGCGTCGACCGCCGTGCAATCCCATTGCCGGCCTGAAGCCCCCGCTCCATGGCTACTTTCTTCTTCGGAGAAAGGCATCAGCCGCCGGATCCAGTTCTTCTCAGCGTCCAAGCTCGTTCCCGGCCAGATCCGGACGCCCAAGACCTCGCCGCCCCGCTCGCCGGACCTCTGCTCCCAGCCATCGCTGACCTCTGCTTCCTCTTCTTCGAGCAGGAGCGCTCGTGCAAGTCCCGTGTTGCCTCTGTTCGAGAGGAGGACGACGGGGTCGACGCCCGCGTTGGCTGCGCCGCGTCCACAAGCGTTCGTCACATGGGCTCAAAGGCCCAGCT
>NW_021171267.1:0-1130 GCF_002162155.2 Triticum dicoccoides
AGATTCGATGAACTTTTTTCAATTATGATGATATTTTTCAAATTCGATGAACTTTAAAAAAAAATTGAAATTGAATGAACTTTTTCCAAAATCGATGAACTTTAATTGAAGATCAATGCACCTTTTCCCACTTTGTGAGTTTTATCTTTTAAATTCATCAACCTTTTTTCAACCAGTGATCTTTCTTTTGTGAACGATTTTTTAATTCCTACTTTTAAAAAAAACTTACACATATCTTTTGAATTGTCAATGGTCAACTGGCTAGACCGGTCAATTGGTGAAACTTTTTCCCATAATAGTGAACTTGTTTTATTTTTTCAAATAGTGCCGCTAGAATAGTTCTTAAGCATTGCACGCTGCAATTAATCACTAGTAGGCGAATGGTGCTCCACTCCCCGCGTCGTGCTCCTTTTTTTGGTGGTTTTTGCGCTACAGTATTTCTGTGCACTACGGGCCGGCCCACTAGTTCTCCTGTGAACGCCAGTTCGCTTCAGAGGTGCTTAAGGCGCCGACTAGGACCTCCCCTCGTTCTTTCATGGTGGTTATTTTTTTTCTTGTCACTGTTGTTACGTTGGGTCGTCGCCGAACTGTCTGATTATATCGGATTTTTTTCTGTTGTTTTCTTTCTTATGATTTTCTTCATTTCTTCACTATTTTTTTAGGGGTTTCCATTTTCTTCTTTTTTATCACTGGGTTTCTTTGTTTCTTTCTCAATTTTACTTTTTTTGTTTGTTTTTTGTTTGTTTTTTGTTTGTATCTTTCTCGGTTTTTTGCTTGCTTTTTTCTTTCTTTTTATTTGGTTTTGTTTTTTTCTTGCTCGTTTTCATTGGTTTTCCTTGTTTTCTAATACACGATCTACATTTTTCCTTAAAATACATGTTTTGAACACTTTTTTGAATACATGGTCAACAGTTAAAAAATATATGGTGAACATTTTTTAAATACAGAATTAAATTCTTGTAGATATATATGTTTTTATGTCTACTTTTATTTAATGTATGTTGTGCATTTTTCCGTAAACATCAGGAATAGTTTTTTATGCACACTTAACATCTTTTAAATACAAGATCAACATTTCTTTCATACACATTGAATATTTTCTGTATACATTATTCATATAGATGGAAAAC
>NW_021171268.1:0-1596 GCF_002162155.2 Triticum dicoccoides
TCACCAGGTATGCCTACAGCACCAATGTTTGTACAGTGACATTTATTCACACACAAATGAAGATATTCTAAGGTTAGAACGAACATCACCTTCAACACCTGGTGTGTATCTTAGTTGGGTGACAGCAGATCGCGCAGTGGGCCTCTCGGCGGTGTGAAAATCCGGCAGAAGAAATCACTTGATCATATATTTGATTATACTTCTGATTGCTCAATCATATATAAAGAACAAAATATAATGGACAAACCAGGTGATAATGATATTGCCGCGTGTGTCCTAGATGGGGTGTGTTCTGCATTAAGAATAGTAGATGTAGCTTTCTTATGAGCCATGTTTAGTGCATACCTCTCCCTTTCCCTTTGTCTCTTCAACTCTTTAGGACCTGCCATTTGGCCTGCGTGACAAAATCTTTACATAGGCTCGAGTTGGTGATATATTTAAGTTACTTACCTGAGTTGGTGATGTTGAATAGGTCCTCAAATTGGGTCCTAAGTCGTCACGCTGAGTCGTAATTATTGAAATTTTCCTTGTTACAAAATGTCCGGTTTCATTTGAAGGAATTTGGATCATGAAATGGAGCCTGATCGGACATCATCACATCAGCATTTATGCCTGTACCACCAATGTCAGTACAGTAACATTTTTTTACACACAAATGGAGTTCCAAATTTGTTAGGCTGAGAGGATGCCATATGCAACTGTCTCAATCAGGATCTTAGTGTTCCCAATCATGGTTGTTGTACATGAAAGATTTACTTGAGCCATAAACAGGATGGTTGCAGGAGAAAAATAAGTACAATGATTTGGTGTTTTCAATGCTTTGAGCTGAAAAACAGTTCAGATACCTGAATTGCTGATGGTCCTGAAGTCGTTACGCCGAGAGGATGCCATATGCAACTGTCACAATCAGGATCTTAGTGTTCCCAATCATGGTTGTTGTGCTTGAAAGATTTAGTCATGAGCCATAAATAGGATGGTTGTAGGAGAAAAAGAAGTACAATGATTTGGTGCTTTCAATGTTTTGAGCTGAAAAACAGTTCAGATTATATGCTTCCAGCCGTGAAACTGCTTATCGCATTAGTCTTTTTCACTGTATTTTAGCGCTTCTGGTGATTCCTTCTCTGTCATCATTGTGCTTTTCAGGTTTGATTCCTTTTGTGACACATTAAGTGGCCTCACAGGTTGGTTGCACGTTTCCCTCTATTATGTAAGTAGTAACCCATAGTGCCGCTTTTTTCCTTGGTGCTAATAGAAACAAATTCTCAAACATAGTACACAAGAAATATTCAATGGCAGGAACACCAGTACGATATTATGCATATATAATCATGAACATACTACAATATTTGTTTCCTCAGGTTCTGTGCCCAGTTCAATCACCGCTCCTCACAGTAGGGTTAACCGAAGAGTCTCTTAGGTTCTGGGCCTCTGGACTGTACAAAAACACCATGAGAAAACAAAACACCATGAGAAAACTCTGTTAGAGCCAGCACACCTGTAGACTGTGAACCCAAGTAGCAGAACATGACAATTTTTTGTGAAATCGGTCACTCCATCTAACCACACTGATTAATGTGTTTATCCAAGAATAGTATT
>NW_021171269.1:0-988 GCF_002162155.2 Triticum dicoccoides
AACTTTAGTTGAACCAAGTATGGCTACGCCCGGTCCTTGCGAAGGTTAAAACGGAGTCTATTTGACAAACTATCGTTGTGGTTTTGATGCGTAGGTGAGATTGGTTCTTACTTAAGCCCGTAGCAGCCACGTAAAACAAGCAACAACAAAGTAGAGGACGTCTAACTTGTTTTTGCAGGGCATGTTGTGATGTGATATGGTCAAAGCATGATGCTGAATTTTATTGTATGAGATGATCATGTTTTGTAACCGAGTTATCGGCAACTGGCAGGAGCCATATGGTTGTCGCTTTATTGTATGCAATGCAATCGCGATGTAATGCTTTACTTTATTACTAAACGGTAGTGATAGTCGTGGAAGCATAAGATTGGCGAGACGACAACGATGCTACGATGGAGATCAAGGTGTCGCGCCGGTGACGATGGTGATCGTGAAGGTGCTTCGGAGATGGAGATCACAAGCACAAGATGATGATGACCATATCATATCACTTATATTGATTGCATGTGATGTTTATCTTTTATGCATCTTATCTTGCTTTGATTGACGGTAGCATTATAAGATGATCTCTCACTAAATTATCAAGGAGTGTTCTCCCTGAGTATGCACCGTTGCCAAAGTTCGTCGTGCCCAGACACCACGTGATGATCGGGTGTGATAAGCTCTACGTCCATCTACAACGGGTGCAAGCCAGTTTTGCACACGCAGAATACTCAGGTTAAACTTGACGAGCCTAGCATATGCAGATATGGCCTCGGAACACGGAGACCGAAAGGTCGAGCGTGAATCATATAGTAGATATGATCAACATAACGATGTTCACCATTGAAAACTACTCCATCTCACGTGATGATCGGTCATGGTTTAGTTGATTTGGATCACGTAATCACTTAGAGGATTAGAGGGATGTCTATCTAAGTGGGAGTTCTTAAATAATATGATTAATTGAACTTAAATTTATCATGAACTTAGTACCTGATAGTATCTT
>NW_021171270.1:0-675 GCF_002162155.2 Triticum dicoccoides
AAAAAAAAAATTAGGGTTAGTTCATCATATCCGAACCAATCTGAGCCTTTGCATAATCTTTTTAGGGTTTTGCTTTGTTGAATTTGCGGTTGCATCGTCGTGTCTAGTTGCTGGTCTTAGCATTAGTCTTTTAGAGTTTCGAGTTCTGGTCATAAGTTGTCACGCCGCCACCGCACCATCATCATCGCCCCTGTCACCTACCACCACCGCTCCGAATCCGTATCCATATACCACCACCAATCCGTATCCATATACCACCACCGATCCATATCCATATATTACCACCGCTGCCATATACCACCACCGCTGCCATATACCACCACCATATATCCACCACCAATCCGAGTTCCTTGCATATTAGGTGTGTTTTCGAGATCCATCTAGATTCCGATTCGTGTTTCCTTGCCGGAGTCGGGAAACCACGCTCCGTTTAGGCCCAAAATTTTTCGAAAACGCATTTTCCGAAAAAAAATTCTGGCTATCCTATTTTTAGGTGTTTCTGAGTGTTTTGAGACAGGTGCCATTATAGGAAGTTTTTTTTGACCCGTTTCCAGTTTTTGGGTCCGGGCAGTCAAAAAAAAAATTGGTCGAAAAAATTTCGTGCCCATCCTGTCAGTTTGAGCTAGGAAGAGTTTTGAGACACTCGCCATTATAGTGATTTTTCGCAAAAAAAAA
>NW_021171271.1:0-817 GCF_002162155.2 Triticum dicoccoides
TTTGCTTGGGGTAGGGGACAAGAAATAGACTAGGATTAGGAAACAAAAGGAAAAGATCTAGAAATAGATACGGAATAAACGAACATAGGACAAGAGTCCTACTAAGACTAGGAAAGCAAGAAGCGGCGGCTCCCTGGTGCACGCGCGCTATGGCCTCTTGGCCGGCCGGCGGCTAGTGGCTTGGGCCATTGGCCCAAGGCGCTGCGGATTTTTTTTTTTAAACGGTCTCGCGCGCAGAAAAATAAATAAAAGAAAATCTAAACGAACTCCAAAATTTAATAAAGTAAATTTTCCCCGACTCCTAAAAATGAGCCGAACAAAATGAACTTTTCTCCGGACCTAAAATAAAAATTTTCAAAAACGCGCATTTTCCCTATCCGAATAAAATGCAAATAAAACTCCGGCAAACAAAATTTGATCTATTTATTAAATCTTCATTTTCCTAAATTTGGGAAAGTCATATTATTCCCTCTCTTATATTTTTGATAACGGAAAATAATTGAAGATGAAATAAATAAATCAAATGATCCTCTTTTCAATTCGAGAAAACTCTCAAATATGAAAATAACGAAATCTCCAACTCTCTCCAAGGGTCCTTGAGTTGCGTGAAATTTCTAGGATCGACCAAAATGCAAGAAAATAAAATATGCATGATGATCTATTCCAAATTGAAAATAAATTCAAAGGGGCTTTGAATTTAATTCTTTGAAACTCCCAACTCATATTTCATATAATTTGAAGAAGTCATTTTATCTTCTCTCGTGAAAATCATTGAGTCGCATAAAGTTTCAGAATTGGGATATTTCCAAATGAAATT
>NW_021171272.1:0-1151 GCF_002162155.2 Triticum dicoccoides
TCGTGGCCCTTGGTGGAGGGGTCCGAAATCAACCCTATCTCTTGTTTCCCCACACATACGGACTCTAAAAATAGCCTATACTTATGTATTTCGAAATTACATGGGCCTGGCCCAATAATAAGGTGACGCAGCACCTAAAATAGCCTCGGGACGAAATTTATGAAGTGGCATCTTGTATATTTCGTCCAAGGCTTCATGCACCCATTATGGTGGCTTCAAAGTCCTGAAATCATCACTTGTAACTCCGTTCTTGTTCTTGCTCCAATGTTCATCCTTCTCCAAGCTAGGCCCTTCATTTGTAAGCAAAACAAATGTATCCAATTTAGGCAGCATCATATTCTCATGAACATTAGAATCATTACCAAGAAACGAAAGTACCTGGTAATTTAGTTGGCGTGCACGAGCTCTAGTAATTGGTCCAGTATGTATAGCAGCAGGGGCTGTGGGTGTAACAATTGTATTGATGTCCTCATCAATGAGATTAATGAACGAAGTTTTACGTGCTTTCATTGGACGATTTGTGGTAGTTTACTTTGATGACATACTGATTTATAGCAGATCTTTGGAAGAACATTTGGAACATTTACGTGCTGTTTTTATTGCTCTACGTGATGCACGTTTGTTTGGTAACCTTGGGAAGTGCACCTTTTGCACCGACCGAGTATCTTTTCTTGGCTATGTTGTTACTCCACAGGGAATTGAAGTTGACAAAGCCAATATTGAAGCTATTGAGAGTTGGCCGCAGCCCAAAACGGTCACACAAGTGAGGAGTTTTCTTGGCCTCGCTGGATTCTATAGGCGTTTTGTGAGAGCTTTCAGCACCATTGCTGCACCTCTCAACGAGCTTACAAAGAAGGATGTGCCTTTTGTTTGGGGTACCGCACAGGAAGAAGCCTTCACGGTATTGAAAGATAAGTTGACACATGCTCCTTTACTCCAACTTCCTGATTTTAATAAGACTTTTGAGCTTGAATGTGATGCTAGTGGAATTGGATTAGGAGGTGTGTTATTACAAGATGGCAAACCTGTTGCATACTTTTCTGAAAAATTGAGTGGGCCTAGTCTGAATTATTCTACTTATGATAAAGAATTATATGCTCTTGTTCGGACTTTAGAAACATGGCAACATTATTTATGGCCCAAAGAATTTG
>NW_021171273.1:0-1365 GCF_002162155.2 Triticum dicoccoides
CGGTTCGCGCGGAGTTGGCGATGCACCGCAGCCGTCCAACTGGCATAAAGCGGCCCTCATCCTCACCACTGCTGCTATTTGAAATCTCCTTTTCCGCCATCGGACACTTCACTATCGGAAGGTCGTAATTAAAGGCCATAATTCCCTTCCAACCCATTCCAGATCCGGACCCCTCAAAGTTCAAAACTTTCCCCATGCAAGCCTGCGTGGCCAGCCACGGCGGAACCAACCCAATCTCGCAAAAGCAACCCCATCACAGGTTTCCACACAAGAACGCCGCCACACGCGCGAACCTGGGGAGAAAACAACAGAACAACGGAGCGACAGGATCCGCAACAACATTCGGCTCCTTCCTCCCTAACCCTAACAGAAAGCAATGCTTTCCTTGTTTCGCCCGGTGATGAAAAGGCCATTCACAGGTTTTGTTTCTTCTAAAGGCGTGGGAATCGCCAGGCCCCAGCTAAAGAAAACAAACTTTTTTACAGTTAATTTCTACCAAAGAAATCAACACCTCCAATTTTGGAGCCAACTTCCGGCCCGCTTCAGCCGTCCGATCTCCATTCAACATCAACATACCGGTTCGCGCGGAATTGGCGATGCACCGCAGCCGTCCAACTGGCATAAAGCGGCCCTCATCCTCGCCACTGCCTCTATTTGAAATCTCCTTTTCTGCCATCGGACACTTCACTATCGGAAGGTCGTAATTCAAGGCCATAATTCCCTTCCAACCTATTCCAGATCCGGACCCCTCAAAGTTCAAAACTTTCCCCATGCAATCCTGTGTGGCCAGCCACGGCAGAACCAACCCAATCTCGCAAAAGCAACCCCATCACAGGTTTCCACACAAGAACGCCGCCACACGTGCGAACCTGGGGAGAAAACAACAGAACAATGGAGCGACAAGATCAGCAACAACATTCGGCTCCTCCCTCCCTAACCCTGACAGAAAGCAATGCTTTCCTTGTTTCGCCCGATGATGAAAACGCCATTCACAGGTTTTGTTTCTTCTAAAGGCGTGGGAATCGCCAGGCCCCAGCTAAAGAAAACAAACTTTTTTACAGTTAATTTCTACCAAAGAAATCAACACCTCCAATTTTGGAGCCAACTTCCGGCCCGCTTCAGCCGTCCGATCTCCATTCAACATCAACATACCGGTTCGCGCGGAATTGGCGATGCACCGCAGCCGTCCAACTGGCATAAAGCGGCCCTCATCCTCGCCACTGCCGCTATTTGAAATCTCCTTTTCTGCCATCGAACACTTCACTATCGGAAGGTCGTAATTCAAGGCCATAATTCCCTTCCAACCCATTCTAGATCCGGACCCCTCAAAGTTCAAAACTTTCCCCATGCAAGCCTGCGTGGCCA
>NW_021171274.1:0-1039 GCF_002162155.2 Triticum dicoccoides
TGTAGGTTCTCCAAGCCAAACTGGTCGATGTTGAGTCTAGAAATTCTTTAGTTATATGTAGGGGAATTGTTTGTGGGATGGAACGTAAGGCTCTTTTTACTCCTTTATCTTATGACATTCTGATCTGAGTCAGTCCATTCTTCTACCGGGGGATAAGGAATTAGGATCTATTCTCTCTATCAGGATCACGTGTTACTAATCAGTAGTACCTTATAAGTTTGATGGATACAAGCCTAGTTCAGTTCTACTACCACATTATGTTGTTAGAATGGATTCAGAACTTTGATATGATGATGTTGAGTGTGTATGAAATCCTTTGTCAAATGTCTCAAAATCCTTCTTGAGCATTTACAGCTGTTATGCTGCCGAAATTTCGCTAGAAATTCTAATGCCTTTGCATTATGATTGTGCTTTCAGATGGCCACTCGCGACCTCAATCAAGTGGTTCGCTTGACTCGATGCCTAGATGTACCCGGCCATACTGCCAAGTTGGTCAGGGTAATGACTGAGGCTGGATACCGCTGGTATCCTGAGTACACGGTCGAAGAGCAATTCCGAGATTTTAATCAAAGTCAGTATCTCTGCACTGTCAGGATATTTCCATCTTATCCTGGATCCACCGAGCCTCTTCACTGCTCCTATGGACTCGGGGTTACCATTGAGATGGCTGTGCAGGACGCCGCCTACTCTATGATGACCATTATGCGAGTCAGGTCTGGTATATTTCGGGACTCTGATTTCCGGTATATGCCAGGATCACTTCCGGGAGCACAAGGGTATCTCCAGGCTATCTATGCTGACCCCACTCAGGAGGATTCACGGACTCGCACCACTGCTGAGATGCTCGAGGATAAGGACCGTGAAAATCGGGCCTTAAGGTTAGAGCTCTTCAATACCCGTGCTGACCACTGGGCCACTTTGACTCGGTTCGCACCGGCGGTGCAAGCTGGATGTTCAGATATGCGCGATCTCTATCCTGTGAGATCTGCTCTGCCAGACGTGATGGTTTGGCGTGATGTAGGAGGCATCACCCCACCTC
>NW_021171275.1:0-1102 GCF_002162155.2 Triticum dicoccoides
GGGGAGGGGTTCGGCCGGCCAGGAGGGGCGCGCCAGGAGGAGTCCTCCTCCCACCGGGAGTAGGACTCCCCCCTTCCTTGTTGGAGTAGGAGAGAAGGAAAGAGGGGGAGAGGAGGAAGGAAAAGGGGGCTGCACCCCTTGTCCAATTCGGACCAGAGGGGGGCTGCGCCCCTCCTTCCTTTCGGCCTCTCTCCTCTATTCCCGTATGGCCCAATAAGGCCCATATACTCCCCGGCGAATTCCCGTAACTCTCCGGTACTCCGAAAAATACCCGAATGACTCGGAACCTTTCCGAACTCCGAATATAGTCGTCCAATATATCGATCTTTACGTCTCGACCATTTCGAGACTCCTCGTCATGTCCCCGATCTCATCCGGGACTCCGAACTCCTTCGGTACATCAAAACTCATAAACTCATAATATAACTGTCATCGAAACCTTAAGCGTGCGGACCCTATGGGTTCGAGAACTATGTAGACATGACCTAGAACTATTCTCGGTCAATAACCAATAGCGGAACCTGGATGCCCATATTGGTTCCTACATATTCTACGAATATCTTTATCGGTCAAACCGCATAACAACATACGTTGTTCCCTTTGTCATCGGTATGTTACTTGCCCGAGATTTGATCGTCGGTATCCAATACCTAGTTCAATCTCGTTACCGGCAAGTCTCTTTACTCGTTACGTAATGCATCATCCCGTAACCAACTCATTGGTCACATTGCTTGCAAGGCTTATAGTGATGTGCATTACCGAGAGGGCCCAGAGATACCTCTTCGACAATCGGAGTGACAAAACCTAATCTCGAAATACGCCAACTCAACATGTACCTTCGGAGACACCTGTAGTACTCCTTTATAATCACCTAGTTACATTGTGACGTTTGGTAGCACCCAAAGTGTTCCTCCGGTAAACGGGAGTTGCATAATCTCATAGTTAGAGGAACATGTATAAGTCATGAAGAAAGCAATAGCAACATACTAAACGATCAAGTGCTATGCTAACAGAATGGGTCATGTCAATCACATCATTCTCCTAATGATGCGATCCCATTAATCAAATGACAACACATGTCTTTGGTTAGGAAACATAACCA
>NW_021171277.1:0-1092 GCF_002162155.2 Triticum dicoccoides
CGTTCGAAGCTGGGTCATGGATGCCTGTCCCTGTAAGTCTGTGCCACTTTGGGTTTACGACTAGTCATGTCAGCCCGGGCTCTTTATCATATGGATGCTAGCGACACTTTCATATACGCGAGCCAAAAGGCGCAAACGGTCCCGGGAAAAGGTAAGACGACACCCGTGGGGATACCGTGCGTGAGGCCGCAAAGTGATATGAGGTGTTACCAGCTAGATCGATGTGACATCGAGTCGGGGTCCTGACAGCGTTGGCATCAGAGCAGGACTGCCTGTAGGTTCTCCAAGCCAAACTGGTCGATGTTGAGTCTAGAAATTCTTTAGTTATATGTAGGGGAATTGTTTGTGGGTTGGAACGTAAGGCTCTTTTTACTCCTTATACCTTATGACTTTCTGATCTGAGTCAGTCCATTCTTCCACCGGGGGTTAAGGAATTAGGATTTACTCTCTCTATCAGGATCACGTGTTACTAATCAGTAGTACCTTATAAGTTTGATGGTTACAAGCCTAGTTCAGTTCTACTACCACATTATGTTGTTAGAATGGTTCCAGAACTTTGATATGATGATGTTGGGTGTGTACGAAATCCTTTGTCAAAAGTCTCAATATCCTTTTTGAGCATTTACAGCTGTTATGCTGCCGAAATTTTGCTAGAAATTCTAATGCCTTGCATTATGATTATGCCTTCAGATGGCCACTCGCGACCTCAATCAAGTGGTTCGCCTAACTCGATGCCTAGATGTACCCGGCCATACTGCTAAGTTGGTCAGGGTAATGACTGAGGCTGGATACCGCTGGTATCCTGAGTACACGGTCGAAGAGCAATTCCGAGATTTTAATCAAAGCCAGTATCTCTGCACTGTCAGGATATTTCCATCTTATCCTGGATCCACTGAGCCTCTTCACTGCTCCTATGGACTCGGGGTTACTATCGAGATGGCTGTGCAGGATGCCGCCTACTCTATGATGACCATTATGCGAGTCAGATCTGGTTTATTTCGGGACTCTGACTTCCGGTATATGCCAGGATCACTTCCGGGAGCACAAGGATATCTCCAAGCTATTTATGCTGACTCCACTCAGGAGGATTCA
>NW_021171278.1:0-1587 GCF_002162155.2 Triticum dicoccoides
CTTCTATTGCATTCACCACACATCTAGCAGAGTAAAACAGATCTCTCTCATGCATGTGTACATCTCAAAGCAACAACCGTGTATCGATCATTACATAGCTGAAAATACACATCAGATTCACAAACCAAATCTAAGATCATAGCCATGATAATCATGAAAAAACCTTATTAAAATTGTTAGGAAATATAACACAGTTCAAATCCTCACTTACTTGCTGCAGGGACCAAAAAATTGAACTCTGGAACTGTACTTATGGGTCACAAAAAGAACACTAGAACCAGGAAGAATACTAGGACCAAAGTAGTCTAGGGAGACATAAACAGAGAAACTACTCGAGAGTTTCTGAAAACATAACTACAGTTACAGCACATGGACAAAATAAAAAAAGATTTGGGGGAGCATGTTCAGAAAGATATGAAATCATTTAGGAAAAAATGCTTGAACAAAAAAAATCTAGGAATGTTGTATTATCAGAAAGCTATGACTGTATTTTTAGACACTTTGGCACTGACAAAGATTGTACACTAATCAGAAACTATGATGAAGTTTACAAACTTACTCCTGTTAGAAAAGCAATGAAGCTTGGAAAGAATCGCCCTCAGCAAAATCATTGGGAACAAATTTATCGCCATCAGACTCTTCGGAGCAAGCAGCAAGAATGCCCTTACCAATACCCTTCCTCAGTCTAACCATAGTTTAAACTATTTCCTAAATATATATAAATACATGGAAGAAAAAATACCGAGAACTAGGGCATAATGGATAAAACATTACAAGGTATGTTTGTTGCTTAAACAGCCAGGCCTAACAACCCCATAACAGGTTGCTACCAAAGAGAAAGACATATCACAATCCACAGAGCACTCTAGTTATAAACTTAAAATCCAAAGATCAAGATCAAATAAGAACTAGCATTCATTACTTCATTGAGAAGGGGAGCCTTGGCGCAGTGGTAAAGCTGCTGCCTTGTGACCATGAGGTCATGGGTTCAAGTCCTGGAAACAGCCTCTTACAGAAATGTAGGGAAAGGCTGCGTACTATAGACCCAAAGTAGTCGGACCCTTCCCTGGACCCTGCGCAAGCGGGAGCTACATGCACCAGGTTGCCCTTTTTTTTTATTCATTACTTCATTGAATGTTACTCCAGCTACAAATAACACGGTACAGAGGGAGTAGAACATATACAGATGAGGGGATCCTACACAAAGTAACAAGTGTTTTTACGGAGGGGAACTTTTGGTCTATGGGGACATATGCACCCTATATGGAAAAAAAAATTAGTAATTCAACAAAAAGTCAAAAATTCTTGAAAATATTTTTGAAATAAACTTGACCTTCTAGTGTACTCGTGAGAAATAAAATCCACAAAAAAATATCCTTTTGACTTCTTTTCAAAAAAGACAAATTTTTGGCTAAAATAGTGTGAATAGTGACCTATAATAGCAAATAAATTTTGTCTTTTTTGCTGTGAGGTCAACTTTTGTTTTTTTTTCGTTGACATTTATATATCAGTGCAAAAGTAAGTCAAGTGTTTTGTCAAAATAGTTGTTACCTATTTTGACTTTTTATTAAAATATTAAAAAAATCC
>NW_021171279.1:0-1720 GCF_002162155.2 Triticum dicoccoides
TTATCCCGCTATGCTGAAGAAGACATTGCAACTGATGCTCGCAGACAGGAGAAGTTCCGTGAAGGCCTTCAAGCTGACATCAAGCTCGCACTTCTAGTGCATGACTTTGCCGATTTCGCCACCTTGGTGAACAAGGCCATCAATGTCGAGACGGGTCTGCAAGAACACCAGAGCTCTCAAAGGCGCAACCGTGACACGGGCTCATCTTCGGGCCCGCCCTCGCAGAAGCGTAAGATATGGATCCCGAACAGCATGTACCGTCCAAATGCACCTGCCCCAAGGCAGTCTTACGCTGCACCTCGTCTGCCTACTGCTCCAACTAGGCAGCCAAGGCTTCCAGCTCCGCCACCCCAAGCTCCTGTTCCCACTCCCAATAATGGCCTGTGCTACAAGTGTGGTCAACCAGGTCACCGTGCTAGGGATTGCTTTCAGAATCAGAATCAACTGGCCCTTCCAGCTACTGGCCGTGGAAACAACAAGGCCCGCAACAACAATGCCAAGTCTTATGGCCGTGTTCATGCCAACCACATTGATCTGAATGAAGCTCAAGACCAGCCTGCTACTGTGATGGGTACACTCCTCGTAAATTCAGTACCAGCATCCGTTTTATTTGATACAGGTGCATCGCATTCATTCATGTCAGAAGAATTTGCATACAAGCACGATGTTAAATTTGGGCAGATGAACACTTCGGTAGTGGTAAAAACCCCCGCGGGACAATGTCAGACCTCCATGGTTGGCATTGACGTCCCAGTGGAAATCGAAGGGTTGGAGTTTCGTGCCTCGCCCATTATACTGAAGTCGTCTAACATTGACCTCATTCTGGGAATGGATTGGTTAAAGGCGCATACTGCTTCTATCGTTTGCGCCACTAAGACCGTCCATCTGCTACACCCTTCTGATGAAATAATTAGCTATGATGGTCATCTGGTTCGGAATGCTGAGGCCAGGCTTTATGCCTTAAACGCATTGAACGTTACACCACTCAAGGGCATTGAAAACATTCCCGTCGTGCGTGAATTCCTAGACGTCTTTCCTGAAGAACTCCCAGGGATTCCCCCTGCTAGAGCTGTCGAATTCGTCATCGACTTGAAACCAGGCACCACTCCTATAGCCAAGCGACCCTATAAGATGCCGCCGCATGAACTCCTTGAGCTTAAGGAGGAAATCGATAAATCTCTTCAAAGTGGTTTCATTCGCCCAAGTTGCTCTCCTTGGGGAGCACCTTCTCTCTTTGTCAAGAAGAAAGATGGGACAAACCGATTTGTCCAAGACTACCGTCCTATAAACCAAGCTACCATTCAGAATAAGTATCCTCTTCCTCGGATCAATGATCTGTATGATCAATTAGCTGGATCATCAGTGTTCTCTAAACTCGACTTGAGGTTGGGTTACCACCAGATCCGTGTTCGTAAGGAGGATATCCCCAAGACCGCATTTGTGACTCGTTATGGTTCATACGAGTACACCGTCATGTCTTTCGGCTTAACCAATGCTCCAGCCACCTTCTCTCGCCTGATGAACTATATATTCATGGATTACCTCGACAAGTTCGTCGTGGTTTATCTGGATGATATCCTGATATTTTCCAAGAATGAAGAAGAACATGCTGAACATCTTCGTCTCGTGCTGGAAAAGCTACGAGAGCATCAGCTATATGCCAAGTTCTCCAAGTGTGAATTCTGGCTTCCCGAAGTAACCTATCTCGGGCATGTCATCT
>NW_021171280.1:0-907 GCF_002162155.2 Triticum dicoccoides
AACTAGTGTGTAGCAGGGCACAGGAAGTTGTTCCTATGGCACCTACACCAATTGAAGTAGAAGCTTATGATAGTGATCATGAAACTTTGGATCAAGTCACTACCGTACCTCGTAGGGTGACAAGGATACGTACTACTTCAGAGTGGTACGGTGATCCTGTCTTGAAGGTCATGTTGCTAGACAACAATGAACCTACGAGCTATGGGGAAGCGATGGTGGGCCCAAATTCCGACAAATGGTTAAGAAACCATGAAATCCGAGATAGGATCCATGTATCAGAACAAAGCATGGACTTTGGTGGACTTGCCCGATGATCGGCAAGCCATTGAAATAAATGGATCTTTAAGAAGAAGACGGACGTGGATGGTAATGTCACCATCTATGAAGCTCGACTTGTGGCGAAGAGTTTTTTTTCACAAGTTTAAGGAGTTGACTACGATGAGATTTTCTCATTTGTAGCGATGCTTAAGTCCGTCGGAATCATGTTAGCATAAGCAGCATTTATGAAATCTGGCAGATGGATGTCAAAACGAGTTTCCTTACCAACTTTCGTAAGAAAAGGTTGTATGTGATACAATCAGAAAGGTTTTGTCGATCCTAAGGATGCTAAAAGGTATGCTAGCTCCAGCAATCCTTCTAAGGACTAGAGTAAGCATCTCGGAGTTGGAATGTGCGCTTTGATGAAATGATCAAAGATTTTGGGTTTGTACAAAGTTCATGAGAAACTTGTATTTCCAAAGAAGTGAGTGGGAGCACTATAGAATTTCTGATGAGTATATGTTGTTGACATATTGTTGATCAGAAATGACGTAGAATTTCTGGAAAGCATATAGGGTTATTTTGAAAGTGTTTTTCAATGGAAAGCCTGGATTAAGCTACTTGAGCATTGAGCATCAAGATCTATAAG
>NW_021171281.1:0-1153 GCF_002162155.2 Triticum dicoccoides
AGCGAGCTGGATTCCTACAAAGCAGGATGTTGCGACCATGCCTGCGGCGTGCTAGAACCTTATCCCTGTGATGCTACAAGGGCCTCCGCAGCGAGCTGCAATGATGGTGACGGTGAGACTAGTTTTTCTCTGGACGTGGGGGGAGATGCTACAACGGTGTCGATGGCGAGCTGGAACCGCGTCTGCGAGATGCTACAATGGTGACCGTGAAAGAGTTCAAAGCTTCGACCATGGGGGAGTCGCTGGGCTGCCGCCGGCGAGTTGGTCGGCGCTGCAATAGAAGCATGCGGAGGATATAGGAGGAAGGAGGTGGTGCAGGGGCGCAGGAGATGGACACGGGGGAGACGGGGGGAGCAGAAGTGGAGACTGTTGGGGAACGTAGTAATTTCAAAAATTTCCTACACACACGCAAGATCATGGTGATGCATAGCAACGAGAGGGGAGAGTGTTGTCCACGTACCCTCGTAGACTGAAAGCGGAAGCGTTAGAACAACGCGGTTGATGTAGTCGTACGTCTTCATGATCCGGCCGATGAGCTACCGAAGGCACGGCACCTCTGAGTTCAGCACACGTTCAGCCCGATGACATCCCTCTAACTCCGATCTAGCCGAGTGTTGAGGGAGAGTTTCGTCAGCACGACGGCGTGTTGATGATGTTGATGTTCTACCAACGCAGGGCTTCGCCTAAGCACCGCTACAGTATTATCGAGGTGGACTATGCACTAGTGCAGAACCGGGCAATAGCACTGGTTCGTAAGGCCCTTTAGTGCCGGTTCCATAACCGGCACTAAAATGTGGGCACTAAAGGCCCCCCCTTTAGTACCGGTTCAGCACGAACCGGTGCTAAAGGGAAACCACGTGGCACGAGTCAGCTCCGGGGGCCGGGAGCCCTTTAGTACCGGTTGGTAACACCAACCGGTACTAAATGTTTGTGGTTTTTTGTTTTATTTTGTATTTTTTAATTAAATTTGTGTTATCAATTTAATTTAGGATTGTTTTACGTTATAATGAGTTGTAGTCGTCATCATCATCATCGCATATTAATAAATAAATAAACTCTAGCTAGCTAAAAATCATCGTAATCGTCTAATTGCCACTATTTAATCATCATAGTCATTACCTCTAGCTATCTAATCATCACCAACACTGGCTAG
>NW_021171282.1:0-769 GCF_002162155.2 Triticum dicoccoides
GTGGGGGGGGGCGCGGCGGCGCAGGTCGGGGTGGAGGGGGGGCGCGACGGCGCAGGTCGTGGGGTGCGGCGGCGGCGCAGGTCGTCGTCGGGGTGGCAAAGAACGAGTGGCTGCAGAGGCTGCTGCGCGCTGGTGGGTGGATAAGGCCACCCTATGCCAACGGCTAAGCCGTCGGCATAGCTGAGGTCGCCACGTGGCAGCTATGCCGACGGCTTAGCCGTAGGCATATTTTTTTTAATGATTTTAATAGCTTATATTTTTTCTTCCTTCTGTTTTTTTATTTCATATAAATTTTTGATGTTTTTATAGTCATCAGTTATATTTCTATACACAGAGGGGAGGTGAAGGCGCGCGCCACGTGGCATTAACTGTCTTCAAATATTATTAACCATGTCATTGCCGTCCGTGAGGGGGGCCACGCACCGGAGACGCGTGCCGCCTCTTCGGACATGCCACAACACCACCCCGCATGTATGAGGGCCCGGTACGATGCTCCGGTGGCATTGCTACCCCCCAGGGCCCCCGTCCCGCCTAACCCTGTAGCGTTTGACCATCGGATCTAGCCCTTTGACTTTGCACGGACGGGATTTGACCAGTGGACCTCTCCACCCGGTTGTGTTAGGTCAGCCCATAGGGACACCCGGGAGCAACATCCGGGCCAAACCCACAGCTACATCCACTCCGTGTAGACCCGACGCGTCCATTTCCCCCCTCCAGGTGCCGGCGGCGGCGCCGTCCGTGAGGGGGGCCACGCACCGGAGACGCGTGC
>NW_021171283.1:0-2119 GCF_002162155.2 Triticum dicoccoides
AGAGGATAAACCTTGCAAAGTCCTCTGTTTTCTTCAGCAAGGGATGCCCCAATCCACTCAGAGAAGAGGTAAAGGAGGCCCTAAATATCACGAATGAATCCTTGACAGAGAGATATCTGGGAATGCCTTCGGATGTGGGTACAAGCAAGAATGGGGCTTTCAAATTTTTGAAGGACAGGGTTTGGGCCAAGATAAAGGGATGGATGGAAAAACTCCTCTCGGTAGGAGGAAAAGAAGTACTGATTAAATCAGTTGCCCAAGCAGTGCCGGTGTACTCAATGTCATGTTTCAAATTACCTCGTGGGCTCAGTGAACATTTGAACGCACTGATTAGGAAGTTTTGGTGGGGCAGCCGAGAGGGCCAAAGGAAACCTAGCTGGGTTTCTTGGAGTACTATGACAAGGCCGAAGAATTGCGGAGGTTTGGGCTTCCGGGATGTCGAAATCTTCAACTTGGCGCTGCTGGCTAGACAAGCATATAGAATTTTGCAAGATCCTGAAGCCCTCAGCGCCCAGGTGCTAAAGGCAAAATACCATCCGGATTCTGATTTCTTACAAGCGGAGCTTGGGTCAACCCCGTCTCAGATTTGGAGGTCTGTACTTGAGGGTCGAGAGGTCATGAAGCAAGGGCTTATCCGTCGCATCGGGGATGGCCAAACAACAAACATATGGGATCATAACTGGATCCCTAGGCCATCAAATATGCGGCCTATTGTATGCAGAGTTGCTGACCCGCCCCAACGGGTGGGTGATCTGATCTTGCCGGGAGCTGAATGGGATAGAGCATTGATTTCTCAGGTCTTTCTTCCTACCGATGCACAAGCCATAATGTCTATCCCATTATGCACGCGGCACATCCAGGATTTCTGGTCATGGATCCACGAGAAGAACGGGGTTTTTTATGTGAGATCAGCATATCGGATGCTCGTAGAAACAAAGATGCGAAGTGAAGCATGGCTTGAAGGCAGACCAGCTAACTCAAACAGCGAGAGGGTGACCAAGCTCTGGGAAAGACTATGGAAAGTGGAGGTTCCATCCAAAGTTAAGATCTTCTTATGGAGACTTGCACACCAATCAATTCCTACGGCAGATGTCCGCCATCATCGAAACATGTCCACTAGCTCGTCTTGTGGTCTGTGCGGGGCTAAGGACTCATGGCAACATTCGCTGCTTCACTGCACGGTAGCTCGGTGTGTTTGGGCTCTTGAGGATGCGGAACTGGTCGAAGCCTTGAACAACACCACAGAACCGGATGCCAAGAGATGGTTGTTCGCCTTAATTCATATGCTGCCGGCTACTGATTTCATTCAGGTAGCGGTTACCCTTTGGGCACTTTGGTTCTCAAGGAGACAAGCATTACATGAGGATATATTCCAAAGCCCTCTCTCAACACATCACTTCATCAAACGGTATATAAGGGACTTGGAAGATTGCAAGCCGAAAAGGTCTTCAGCACCTCCGGGGCAGAATCAACAACAACCTTCTCCCAGATGGATCCCACCTCCGCTCGGGTCTGTGAAGATACGAGTAGATGGTGCAGTCTCAAGAAGCCAAAATGAAGGATCCTTCAGTGCGGTATGTAGGGATGCATCGGGCCTATACCTGGGTTCTTCCGCAATCAGAGTCAGGGATATTACTGATCCACCAACGTTGGAAGCGCTGGCATGTCGAGAGGCGCTCGCTCTGGCACAGGACCTTGGTTTGGCACATGTGGTCATCGCCTCAGATTGCCAAGGGGTAATCAAGGATATTCACAAACAGGAGGGAGGAATGTATGCAAGCATAATCAAGGAAATTGGAGACACTGCAAGAACAATCAACGACTGCACCTTCATCTTCGAGGGTAGAGCTACAAATATTGAGGCACATAGCCTCGCTAAGCACGCTTTCGGTCTGGATTTCGGGTGCCATGTGTGGCTGATAAACCCGCCAGATCTTCGATGTATCCCCATAAACATCTCTGAATTCTAATAAAAAGTGTGTTTAGTCTCAAAAAAAAAGTTGGCTGAGGGTTCGGAGTCCACCACAAACCCTAGGAGAGCGAGAAGACGGCCAGCCGCCGCCGCCGCCGTGCCCCCTTGCCGGTGGCTGCGCCGCTGGAAGACGATGACCTCCTCTCG
>NW_021171284.1:0-1136 GCF_002162155.2 Triticum dicoccoides
TCTTTTGTTGTTGCAGGAGGCGCATGGAGGAGGATTAATGGGACACTTTGGCGTGAAGAAGATGGAGGACGTACTTGCTACACATTTCTTTTGGCCAAAGATGAGACGGGATGTTGAGCGTTTTATTGCTCGATGCACTACATGTCAAAAAGCTAAGTCACGACTCAATCCTCATGGTTTATATATGCCTTTGCCTGTACCTAGTGTTCCTTGGGAGGATATATCTATGGACTTTGTTTTAGGTTTACCTCGAACAAAGAAGGGGAGGGATAGCATATTTGTTGTCGTGGATAGATTCTCGAAAATGGCACACTTTATACCATGTCATAAAAGCGATGATGCTGTTAATGTTGCTGATTTGTTCTTTCGTGAAATTATTCGCTTGCATGGTGTGCCAAATACTATTGTTTCAGATCGTGATACTAAATTTCTTAGCCACTTTTGGAGATGTTTATGGGCTAAGTTGGTGACTAAACTACTTTTTAGTACTACTTGTCACCCCCAAACTGATGGACAAACTGAAGTAGTCAATAGAACGTTGTCTACTATGCTTAGGGCTGTTTTGAAGAATAATAAGAAAATGTGGGAGGAATGCTTGCCTCATATTGAATTTGCTTATAATCGTTCATTGCATTCTACTACTAAGATGTGCCCTTTTGAAGTTGTGTATGGTTTCCTACCTCGTGCACCTATTGATTTGTTGCCTCTTCCATCTTCAGAGAAGGTTAATTTTGATGCTAAACAACGTGCTGAATTGATTTTAAAAATGCATGAGTTAACTAAGGAAAACATTAAGCGCATGAATGCTAAATATAAACTTGCTGGAGATAAGGGTAGAAAACATGTTGTGTTTGCACCTGGAGATCTTGTTTGGTTACATTTGCGTAAGGATAGATTTCCTGATTTGCGCAAATCAAAGTTAATGCCACGTGCTGATGGTCCCTTTAAGGTGTTAGAGAAAATAAATGATAATGCATATAAACTTGAGCTGCCTGCAGATTTTGGGGTTAGTTCCACTTTTAACATTGCAGATTTGAAGCCTTATTTGGGTGAGGAAGATGAACTTTCGTCGAGGACGACTTCATTTCAAGAAGGGGAGGATGATGAGGACATCAATACAATTGTTACACCCACAG
>NW_021171285.1:0-1554 GCF_002162155.2 Triticum dicoccoides
TTCGTTTCCCCCTAACCCCATGTTCGATTTCGAGCTCTAGCCGCCCCTCTACCGGAGCCGAGACGCTCCGCCGCACGGGCTCGTCGCCGGCGAAGCCCCGGTGACCATTTGGTCACGGGCGTGCACCCGTTGTGCTTGCCGCGACCCGTAGAGCCCCTCCAGCGCCTCAGCTCCCTCGCCTGCGAGCAGCAGCGCCGATCCCGACCGCACCCGAACTCCGGCCGCCGCTCACGAGCTCGCCGTCGTCGGTACCGGCCACCACAGGCACGGCCACCACCACCGTTCGACGCGCGGGAGCAAGGGCTCTCCAACGAGCCCAAGCACGGCCTCGCCCGTGCCCTGTAGCGCGTTTCCGTATCGCGCCGCCGTCTCGGGCCTCGCCGGCGTCATGTCGCCGGTGGGTTTGACCTGTTCGACCTGGGGTTTGACCCCCCCAGAGTCACTGACGCGTGGGCCCCGTCGGCCAGGTGGTTAGATTAGTGCTAATCACCGCTTAATTAACCCCCCCTGACACTGACCAGTGGGCCCCAGTGCCACTAACCCCTAATTAGGATTAAATTAACCCTGTTAAACCCCCCTGTCACTGACGTGTGGACCCCACACGTCAGGTTTGACCCCAGCCAGCCGCAGTTGACCACTGACGTCATGCTGGCGCAATATATATATTTCTGGATTTAATTAAATCAGGAAATTCCAGAATATTACTTAAACTTCAAAAATTCATAACTTTTATTCTGTAACTCCAAATCAGACAAATTATATATGAAAAATGATCAGAAAAATCCAATCTATCCATCTGTACTATTTTCATGCATGACTAAACAAGTTAACTTGATGTTTAATGCAGAACAAGGAAAAGCACTTTAAAAGGCCATGCTTGAGTTTGAAATTTGAATCTTTGATTCAAATTGGTTCAAACCCTTCTGGCTTTAGTTGCATTAGCCCAACACACTCATATTGCCATGTTTCATGCATGCATCATATTGTTGCACATTGTTTGGTGATGGTTGTGTATCGGTGTCCTTTGCGACAGGTTCTGCCTCCGAGGAGTACCGTGATTACCCTAACAAAGAACCGTATCAGTGCATCGACCCATCAGGCAAGCAACCAACCATTTGGTCATATCGATACAATCCCATGTTCTCGCTCCTGCTCTCTTTTACTGCATTAAGACAACGCGTTTCAAACTGCTGTGTGCTACGGTAGTTGAACCCATTTCCTCTGCATGACCTGTCATTGCCACAGTAACTAGATGAAACCCACTAGCATGTGTAGGAGTTGATTGAGCCATATGTATGTGTTGTTCCTACCTTGCTATGCCTGCTATGCTTAGAGTCGTGTCAGGTCTGGTTCATCTGGGTGATGGGCTAGAGTGAAATGATTATGTCGGTAATGAGAGTGGTGTGGTGAACACGATTTGGTAAAGGTATCGATGAGAGGCCATGTAGGAGTACATGGTGGGTTGTTTCATTGAAGCCGACCTTAAGCACTGAGATCTGTATGTGTGATTTAAGATACAGTTACTACCATGCATTGGGCCCTGAAATATGACCC
>NW_021171286.1:0-1329 GCF_002162155.2 Triticum dicoccoides
CTTGAGTTAGGTTAGCACTGGTTAGCCAATGTAATATCTTGAAGCCAAGAAACATAGGCACATGATGTTGAATCACTGTTAGGAGAGCAGTATATACACAACAAATACCACCACCACTACAAGATGATGATACAATACAGTTTGATTGCCAAGGATCTTCATGTGACGTCAATCTCTCTATGTCTAGAATGGATGTCAAATACCAAAACAGATTCTGGCATTGCTATTTATTTCATAGTCCACTATTCCATAACTTTAATTCCTAGCCCTTCCTATTCCCAACCAACCTCTCTTGATACCGAGACATCAGTATCATTTATCTTCTTGCTTGTGACTCGTCATCTTGCTCACCCATTGTTCTTGTGTTGTTTAATTAGGTGTGTTAGTCATGCTCAATGTTTTGATTATACTTATGCACCTTCACATATGTGAAGAAGCTACAAGTTTGTGAAATTTGTTTTCTGGACGTACAACTATTTGGACTTTAGTGCTCCAAACTTCCTGGTTGTATCTTTGCTGGTGAGTTGTTAGGTAAGCTATTGTGTCAAATTTATTTTGTTCTTGTGACCATGCATGAGATAAAAATCCATTATCTTCAGCTCAAAAAAATCCATTATCCTTTTCTCTTGTTTGTTTGCTTCTTTGCTTTAATGGACGATTCAAGTAGCATTCAATTTAACTCCACGCCTACAAGTATAAAAAAATTGTTTGGGGACTCATTGGCTGGAATTCACCCAAAAATTAAGGAACAAATCAGGGTCGGAATGTGAGTCTTGTTTTGTGAAAATTTGGAATTGCCAGAGCAAATTGCATTTTTGACAGGACAACTTTTCCAAACGTTTTGCATGTTATTTTCAGAATTAAAACGTAGACCTTACGGTAGTGTGTGAAAATTTGGAATTGCCGGAGCAAATTGCATTTAAAACGCCTGTTGTACAAGAAAAAAAAATGGAAAACCTAACGTACTTACCCACTAACAGGTTGGATCTATAGGTGTGAATGAAAGGTTTGATAGATCGTAGATATCATAAGATAGTGTTGATGTAAAGCATTGCCTTGAGGGATATCGTAGTTTGATGTGTGAATACAACAGTTAATCACTTAAGATATGTTTTATGTAACTTGTTCAGGACGTGAAATTTGCAAGTAGATTATTCACTGAATTTATCACAAAAATATTGGAATGCTTTTGGCCAAAAACCAACACAATGTATAAATAGAACAACTAAAATTCTAACCATACCAGAGCCAGCGTGAGCCACATCAGCATTGGATATGCACTGTCAATGTAGATAACAAGAAATCAGCTAACACACACACACACACACA
>NW_021171287.1:0-1329 GCF_002162155.2 Triticum dicoccoides
CTTGAGTTAGGTTAGCACTGGTTAGCCAATGTAATATCTTGAAGCCAAGAAACATAGGCACATGATGTTGAATCACTGTTAGGAGAGCAGTATATACACAACAAATACCACCACCACTACAAGATGATGATACAATACAGTTTGATTGCCAAGGATCTTCATGTGACGTCAATCTCTCTATGTCTAGAATGGATGTCAAATACCAAAACAGATTCTGGCATTGCTATTTATTTCATAGTCCACTATTCCATAACTTTAATTCCTAGCCCTTCCTATTCCCAACCAACCTCTCTTGATACCGAGACATCAGTATCATTTATCTTCTTGCTTGTGACTCGTCATCTTGCTCACCCATTGTTCTTGTGTTGTTTAATTAGGTGTGTTAGTCATGCTCAATGTTTTGATTATACTTATGCACCTTCACATATGTGAAGAAGCTACAAGTTTGTGAAATTTGTTTTCTGGACGTACAACTATTTGGACTTTAGTGCTCCAAACTTCCTGGTTGTATCTTTGCTGGTGAGTTGTTAGGTAAGCTATTGTGTCAAATTTATTTTGTTCTTGTGACCATGCATGAGATAAAAATCCATTATCTTCAGCTCAAAAAAATCCATTATCCTTTTCTCTTGTTTGTTTGCTTCTTTGCTTTAATGGACGATTCAAGTAGCATTCAATTTAACTCCACGCCTACAAGTATAAAAAAATTGTTTGGGGACTCATTGGCTGGAATTCACCCAAAAATTAAGGAACAAATCAGGGTCGGAATGTGAGTCTTGTTTTGTGAAAATTTGGAATTGCCAGAGCAAATTGCATTTTTGACAGGACAACTTTTCCAAACGTTTTGCATGTTATTTTCAGGATTAAAACGTAGACCTTACGGTAGTGTGTGAAAATTTGGAATTGCCGGAGCAAATTGCATTTAAAACGCCCGTTGTACAAGAAAAAAAAATGGAAAACCTAACGTACTTACCCACTAACAGGTTGGATCTATAGGTGTGAATGAAAGGTTTGATAGATCGTAGATATCATAAGATAGTGTTGATGTAAAGCATTGCCTTGAGGGATATCGTAGTTTGATGTGTGAATACAACAGTTAATCACTTAAGATATGTTTTATGTAACTTGTTCAGGACGTGAAATTTGCAAGTAGATTATTCACTGAATTTATCACAAAAATATTGGAATGCTTTTGGCCAAAAACCAACACAATGTATAAATAGAACAACTAAAATTCTAACCATACCAGAGCCAGCGTGAGCCACATCAGCATTGGATATGCACTGTCAATGTAGATAACAAGAAATCAGCTAACACACACACACACACACA
>NW_021171288.1:0-1800 GCF_002162155.2 Triticum dicoccoides
TGTGTGTGTGTGCAGGTACTGCTTACATTTGTTTGCGTATGTCTCCTATTGGTTCAATAAACATTGGTTCTTAACTGAGGGAAATACTATCTGTTACTATACTACATCACCCTTCTCCTTCAGGGAATTCCAACGCCTATCACAAGCAGCAATTTCTCGACTGAGTTCCACCTCGCATGTATACAATAGTTGGTCGGGCCCAAGCAAGATGAAGAACACGAGTTGGTCGAGGACCCTCATCTTGAAGAAAGATATGCTAGAGATAAAGCATGTTTTGGTCTTAATCCGCTTTACCCAACTATTGTGTTATTTCAAACAAAACTAATTTTTATGCAAATGAGCCATACAACCTTCCTTAGAAGCCACCTATAGCTAATTGGCTCTCTTTCGAAGGAGCCATGTTGAGTACGTAATGTACTAATTGCACTACTTTTGTTGTACTTCAGAGGTCTAGGAAGATGGGGGTGCAGACTATGACTAATATGACGATCCTGAGGAGTGAGGTCACGTGGACTACATTGACTGCCTGTGGCTGATATAGAGTCACTACGTATTTTTACTTTCCGCTACTTCTCTGAATCTAATAAGCGTCATGAGACATTGCACTATGCATGTCTTCTGTAAGATATAAAACTTGTAACACATTTTAAACGTTTTGCATTGATACCATTTCATTATGTTTGCAAGTTGATTATAAATTGACAATATACATAGTGTAACGCCCTCGATGCGGCTATATCTCCCACACGTCGAAGCACGACTTAGAGGCATAACCGCATTGAAAGCAATTTCGCAAGTGAGGTAATCTTCACACAAACCATGTAATACATAAGGGAAAGAGATACATAGTTGGCTTATAATCGCCACTTCACACAATTACATGAATAAAGCATTACATCATCCAGATACAATCAAGGTCCGACTACGGAACCAAAATAAAAGAAGAACCCCAAATGCGACAAAGGTCCCCGATCGACCCCAACTGGGCTCCACTACTGATCAACTAGAACGAAACAACACAAAGGGCAAGATCTTCATCGAGCTCCTCCTTGAGCTTGGTTGCGTCACCTGCTCGGTAACATAGGCACCTGCAAACTGGTTTTGGAAGTATCTGTGAGCCACGGGGACTCAGCAATCTCGCACCCTCGCGATCAAGACTATTTAAGCTTATGGGTAAGGTAAAGGCATGAGGTGGAGCTACAGCGAGCGACTAGCATATATGGTGGCTAACATACGCAAATGAGAGCGAGAAGAGAAGGCAAAGCACGGCCGACAACTAGAAATGATCAAGAGGTGATCCTGAACTCCTACTTACGTCAAACATAACCCAAAACCGTGTTAACTTCCCGGACTCCGCCGAGAAGAGACCATCACGGCTACACACGCGGTTGATGTGTTTTAATTCGGATCTGGTGCCAAGTTATCTACAACCGGACATTAACAAATTCCCATCTGCCACATAACCGCGGGCACGGCTCACGAAAGTTTAAACCCTGCAGGGGTGTCCCAACTTAGCCCATGACAAGCTCTCGCGATCAACGAAGGAATAGACCTTCTCCCAGGAAGACCCGATCAGTCTCGGAATCCCGGTTTACAAGACATTTCGACAATGGTAAAACAAGACCAGCAAGACCACCCGACTGTGCCGACAAATCCCGATAGGAGCTGCACATATCTCGTTCTCAGGGCACACCAGATACGCGAAGCGTACAGGTACCGACGTAATCCAAGTTGCCAAGGAATGGTCCCGCACGGTGCTCTAGTTTGGACCAACACTCAGAGGAGCACTGGCCCGGGGGG
>NW_021171289.1:0-944 GCF_002162155.2 Triticum dicoccoides
AACATTGCTAGCGGAGGTGCTAGTTGCTTCTCCACAAATGATCATGGTGTTGTGTACTTTGAGAACCGTCTAGTGGTTCCCAAGAACCAGCATCTACGGCAGTTGATCCTTAAGGAGGCTCATGAATCTCCTCTCACCATTCATCCCGGTAGTACTAAGATGTATCAGGACCTACGCCAGAGGTTCTGGTGGACTAGGATGAAGAGAGAAATTGCTCAGTATATTGCTAATTGCGACGTCTGTCGTCGTGTAAAAGCAGAGCATCAACGGCCTGCTGGCACCCTTCAACCCCTAGCTATTCCTGAATGGAAATGGGATAAAATTGGTATGGATTTCATTACCGGTTTTCCCAGGACCAAGAGAGGGAATAATGCTATCTTCGTCGTTGTCGATCGTCTTTCCAAAGTAGCCCATTTCTTGCCTGTTCGTGAGAGTATAACCGCTAGTCAGCTGGCAGACTTATACATCTCCCGAATAGTGTCTCTCCATGGTGTTCCTTTGGAAATTAACTCGGATTGAGGAAGTCTTTTCACCTCTCGATTTTGGGAAAGTTTCCAAAATGCTATGGGAACCCGTCTCTCCTTTAGCACCGCCTTCCACCCTCAGTCGAGTGGTCAAGTGGAACGCGTCAACCAAATTCTAGAAGACATGCTTCGAGCCTCTGTTATCTCATTCGGAATGGACTGGGAGAAGTGCCTTCCATTTGCCGAATTCGCTTACAACAACAGCTATCAATCTAGCTTGGGTAAAGCCCCTTTTGAAGTTCTCTATGGACGACGGTGTCGAACACCCCTTAACTGGTCAGAGACCGGGGAAAGACAATTCTTTGGCCCGGATATGATTCAGGAAGCAGAAGAACAAGTTCGTATCGTCCGTGAAAAGTTGAAAACAGCCCAATCTCGTCAAAAGAGTCAATATGACCGAAAACATAAGGCTATGACTTT
>NW_021171290.1:0-2569 GCF_002162155.2 Triticum dicoccoides
TCTCCACAAGGCAAAATCGGAAGTGGCATCAAGTAAAGGAGGTTTTCCTTGAGGATTATATTTCGGCTTCTAAACCTGGGGTCTTGTATAAAGCCAAGGAACACTGGAGTGATCATTGTTAGGAGGTTGTTTACCAAGTGACGGAGCAGGCATAGTTGGCCTCGAAGTCGCACCACCCGAAAGTGGTGCAAGCATCGTGGACAACGTGGCTAATCACATTTGGACCAAGGCCTCAAGAGAAGCATCATGCTCCTCTTTTTGCTTAGCAAAGGCCCATTCCAGATCCTCAGAAGTAAAGGACTTGACTTCAGAAGAAGCCTCGCCTTTATCCTTCGGATCTACAACAAGGGGAGTCCCATCGGGGTTCATCTCGCTCTAGGGCGGTTAAGCCACAAGAATAGAGCACGAGACTCTAATACCAATTGAAAGGATCGAGATGGACCAAGAGGGGGGGTTGAATAGGTACAATTACAAATTTTAATTATTACTTAGCAATTTTTGGCAATAATGCGAAATAGGAGAGTGAGCCTAACAATTGCAAGTGTAGTACTAAGTGCTAAGCAAGTAACACGAGTATGTAAGGAAGCAAGCACAATATGATATAAGTAAGTGCTAAGAGACAAGTAACCACAAGTAGAGAGTTAGGGTTAGGAATAACCGCAACTCCAGGAGACGAGGATGTATGCCAATGTTCACTTCCTTGGAGGGAAGCTACGTCACCGTTAGAGAGGTGGATGTTACCACGAAGGCACAACAACGCCACGAAGGCTCACCCTATTCTCCCTTTGAGACAACACCATGGAGGCGTTTCTCAACCACTAGTGGTAGACCTTGGGGTGGTCTCCAAACCCTCACAAACTTTTCCAGGGGTAATCACAAAGGTCAGTTCCTCTCCGAAAGACTCCTACCGCCTAGGAGTCTCCAACCTCCAAGACTAACAAGAACGATGGGGAAAACCTCAAGACTTGCTCAAATCACGAATTCCTTTGGTGCAATGAAGGAGAAGGAGTGGATCTATCACTTGATTGGACAACTTCTCTCAAATGCTCTCAAATCCCTTGGGGATCTAAGATTTGGTGTGGAGGAGTGAGAGAGAGAGAGTGAAATGTGTTCTAGGGTTTGTTCAAAGTGAGTGGTCAACACTCCTCCGTGGGGGAAGAAGGTTATATATAGTGGGAGTGGAAAACAGACCTTTGAGCCACTTACTGCACAGGGTCTGACGGGCGTCCGATGGGTACCAGACGACCGGTGCCATAGATTAGACCGGACGTCCGCCCGGGCCGCCGGTCGTCCGATCGCTGGAACATCTACCAGGGGCACAGAAGAGGTATGGGACTATACAACCAGCGGATGGCCGGAAGGCGCCGGTCGTCTGGAGGCTAGACGTCCGGAGTTGTCGGAAATTCGCAAATATCATTCTGTTGAAGTGCAACGGATATCCGAAGGTGAGCGAACATCCAGCCATCGGACGTGCTGTGAGACCGGTCTTCTGCTAATATCAGTTCTGTGGAGATGCACCGGACAACCGATGAGAGCCGGAGGCCCGGTCGACTAAGAGAGGATGGACATCCGTAGACTTTCGGACATCCGGTGGTAGCAAAACTTTTCAGGACCATACCAATATTGTGCATACGTTAGAGGAAGAATCTTGAGATGATATGTGAGTAAATTTTGTGGGTTTGAGCAAGTTCTTTCACAAAATCCATCGATCTCTTCTAAATAGTGCGGGATCCCTATACTCAAGAACAAACCAAAAAAGAAGCCGAAGCTTTCTGTCTTTATCTTGTGTCTCTTCTCTCGAGTGATATATGTATATGTATGTTTATGTCCGTAGTCATGATCCACACACCGCCCTTGAGACGTAATCCTGAGATATACTTGATAAACATGATTAGTCCCAACATGGATGTTGTCATCAACATCAAAATATGATTAAGGGCATGATTGCACTTTCACATGTTCAGTCTGCCAAGGGTGCAAACAAGTTGACGCCGAAGTGGGAAGGCCCTTACCGGGTAGTACGAGTCAGTAGACCCGACATAGTCTGTCTGGAGATTCAGCTGCAAAACTCATGGAACATTGAGCATCTCCATAAGTTCTACCCGTAAGGCGCGGCTATCGGGACCCGCTCAGCAGCCACCCTTTTGTACAAGCTTAGCCGATGTTGCATGTAACCTTTTGTACAAAGCCAGACGCAGACCCCGAGCAACAGATAAATGAATGAAGCGCTGGGGGCCCCAACAAAAAAAACTTGCATGCATAAGCATATCATGAGCATATCATGATCATGTAGATAAGATTGCGTGTAGCTCTGTTTTCATCTGCACCAAGATGTCAGGGATCTTGCTGCGACTTGGTCCCAAAGAGTGGAGGCAAGCCTACATAGCAGTCCCCGGCAAGCCAAACAGATAAGTTCCTTTTTATCCATACTTGTTATGTAAAGTGAAAACTTGTGCATATGAAAACCTCATCACCTTCGAAACATAGGTGCTCCCATCCTTTTTCCCGAATGTTGCTTCAGTCAAGGTGGTCACGGTGGCCTCTCGCGGAGAAGGTTTGACGAGGAGCT
>NW_021171291.1:0-788 GCF_002162155.2 Triticum dicoccoides
CCCTGGCCACGCCCCCTGCGCCCCTTAGCCCCGTTCTCGTACCCCGCCCGAAGCGCCTCGCCGCCGATGAGCTCGATGCACTCAACTCCGGCCACCCCCGCGCCAACCACGGCCACCATCGGACGCGGCGCACCGCGCCCGTCCCGTAGAGCCCCCACACACCCTCAGCCGTGCCCTGTGGCGCGTTTCCGGTGAGGTCACGTGCCGCGCCGCCGTCCTGGAGGTCGCCGCCGGCGCGTCAACCCTGCCCGCCGACGTGGCCGGCCTGGGGCCACCGCGTGGGTCACTGACCCGTGGGCCCCCAAGGGCCCGGCCGGCCTGTTGAACCGGTCAACGCTGACGTGGCCGCCCCCTGTGTCTATGACATGTGGGTCCCGAATGAATAAGCAAATTAAAATAAATATAATTAATAAAAATAAAAATGGTTTAACAAATTAACTATTAATTAATTAATTAAGTAATTAATTAAGTTAATTAATCCGGTTTAATTAATTTAATTAACTAGTTAATTTTAATTAAACTGTAATTAGGATTAAACTAAACCCTAATTAAACCTAACAGTGTATGACAGGTGGGTCCCACGGGACCCACATGTCAGGTTGACCAGGTCAAGCGGTCAACGCTGACTGCTGGCGTCAGCACGACGTCATGCTGACGTCATAAATCCATTTTCGAATTAATTAAATCATTAATTAAATTTCAGAAATTAATAAAATCTTTAGAAAATCATATCTTTTAATCCGTAACTCGGATTAAAATATTTTCAACATGAAAGTTGCTCAGAACGA
>NW_021171292.1:0-1409 GCF_002162155.2 Triticum dicoccoides
TTGAGCCATATGTATGTGTTGTTCCTACCTTGCTATGCCTGCTATGCTTAGAGTCGTGTCAGGTCTGGTTCATCTGGGTGATGGGCTGGAGTGAAATGATTATGTCGGTAATGGGAGTGGTGTGGTGAACACGATTTGGTAAAGGTATCGATGAAAGGCCATGTAGGAGTACATGGTGGGTTGTTTCATTGAAGCCGACCTTAAGCACTGAGATCTGTATGTGTGATTTAAGAATCAGCTACTACCATGCACTGGGCCCGAAACCAATGGACCCTCTCGGCTTCTTATTCACCCTAGTTCTCCGTCCAGGAGTTGCAAGTAGTTTCTGGTGTTTGTAGCCTACTGGAGGCCGTGGACAGCGCTGACCGTAGGGGTGGGCTGTGATGCGGTAGGTACGTGGCACGGTGTACCGAATACCCATTAGGTATCTCGGGAACCCTGTTCACATCGTTCGGGGCCGTATGGGAAACCTCGGTCGGACTCCCTGCGGATGGAACCTGGATAGGCGATAAACCTGGACTGGAGGCTTAGGTGATTAGGTAGGTCGTGGCCGACACCCACGTTGGGCTTCCGCTTGAAGGTTGCCGAGTACATGTCGTGTAAACGACGATAAGTGGTGAGAGCGTGTATGAAGAAGTACCCCCTGCAGGGTTAACATGATCTATTCGAATAGCCGCGTCCGCGGTAAAGGACTACTTGGTTGCCTATACAGTTCATAGACAAGTAAATGGAAACTACTAAAAGCCTCAAGATAAGTGTGAGTGCCGAGGGTGGCTCTTCCGTAGGAAGACGGAGGCGGATCCTCGGTAGTGTATTGAAGTGGTGAGTAGTGGACTCGTGTGCGCAAAACCATTTTAAGTTGGAGTATCGTAGGATAGCCTAGCCAAGAGTCAAAGCTGGCTTGCTGCAATAACTCCACCAACCCTTCTTGATACTATGCATGTATGTAGGATCTGATGTAAGTCTTGCTGAGTACCTTTGTACTCATGTTGCTATAATCTACATTTTTACAGAAGACGCTGCAACCCCTTCTGATGGGTTCTATGTAGACGTTGACATCAACGAGTAGGCTAAAGACCCAGGTGGTGACCCTGAGCTTGTGAAGGACCACGTAGTATAGCGAGGCTTTCCAAGCCTCTTTTATTTTACTAGTTGTCTGTACTCAGACAAGTTACTTCCGCTGCTGGTTTGTATGACTGTATGACTTGAATGCTGGGTCGTGTGACCCGTATCTTTGTGTATGTCATGTATGGCTCTATGAGCCTTAAATAAAGTACTTGTGTCATAGAGTCATGTTGTGATGCTTCGTTGTATTTGCACATATCGAGCATATTGTGTGTATGATTGAAATGCTTGGTATGTGTGGGATCTGACTATCTAGTTGTTTATCTTTAGTAGCCTCTCTTACC
>NW_021171293.1:0-1706 GCF_002162155.2 Triticum dicoccoides
TCAAAACACATTCATTTTGCCATGTCATGATCATGCATCATATTGTGCATTGCATTGATTGTGTTCCCTTCTGTGTTGCCGGTATTTGTCCCCTCTCGATAGACGTGATACCGATGATGTGATCGTTGACACTGATGAAGACTCAATGTTATCTTCAGAAGTGCCAGGCAAGCAAAACCCCCTTGTTCATTTCGATAAAATCCCACTCTCTCGCTCCTGCTCTCTTTTACTGCATTAGGACAACAACGACATTTTGTTACTTGCTGCGGTAGCTGAACCCCTTTATCCTTTGCATGACCTGTCATTGCCACAGTAAATAGATGAAACCCACTAGCATGAGTAGGAGTTGTTTGAGCCCTGATGTGCCTACTCATTCATGCTTGTTGTCATGCCTGCTATTGCTTAGAGTTGAGTCAGGTCTGATTCATCGGGGATGAATCAGAGGCGTGTGAACATGTCCTACTGTGTGTGAGCTAAGTGTGTGAATATGATTTGGTAAAGGTAGCGGTGAGAGGCCATGTAGGAGTACATGGTGGGTTGTCTCATTGCAGCCGTCCTCAGGAACTGAGTTCTGTGTTTGTGATCCATGATTCAGCTACTACCACGCATTGGGCCCGAAACCAATGGACCCTCTCGGCTTCTTAATCACCCTTGTTCTCTGTCCAGGAGTTGCAAGTAGTTTCTGGTGTTTGTAGTATGCTGGAGGCCGTGCGCAGCGCTGACCGTAGGGGTGGGCTGTGATGCGGTAGGCACGTGGCACGGTGTACCGTGCGCCTGTTTGGTGTCTCGGGAACCCTGTTCACATCGTTTGGTGCTGTGAGCGAAACTCCGGCCGGATCTCCTCATGGATGGAACCCGAATAGACGATAAACCTGGACTAGAGACTCGAGTGTTTAGGCAGGCCGTGGCCGACACCCACGTTGGGCTTCTGCTTGAAGGTTGCCGAGTACATGTCGTGTAAACGGCGGTAAGTGGTGAGAGCGTGTGTGAAGAAGTACACCCCTGCAGGGTTAATATGATCTATTCGAATAGCCGTGTCCGCGGAAAAGGACTTCTGGGTTGCTTATATCAGTTCATAGACAAGTGAAAGTGGATACCCTAAAATACGCAAGATAAACGTGAGTGCTATGGATGGCGTTCTCGTAGGGAGACGGGAGCGGTTCCATAGTGGTGTATTGATATGGTGAATATGTGGACTCGTGTGCGCCACCTCAAAAGAGTTACTTGCAGTCGTAGTTCAGGTTAGCCACCGAGTCAAAGATGGCTTGCTGCAGTTAAACCCCACCATCCCTTTGTTGATAATGATGCATATGTAGTTAGTTCTGATGTAAGTCTTGCTGGGTACATTTGTACTCACGTTTGCCCATTTTATGTTTTGCAGAGAGACTTCGGTCTCACTAGTAGTTTCGCGTGGACTTCGACGTTTAGCTTGATACCTCAGCTACGATCTTGTGCCCTCGGCAGGATCTGATAGATAGTCAGGCTTCTCAGCCTTTTTCATTTATAGATGTCTGTACTCAGACATGATAGCTTCCGCGTGTGCTTTGATTTGTATGCTCTGATTGTTGGGTCATGAGACCCATGTTTGTAATATCTCGCTCCTCGGAGCCTATTGAATAAATTACTTGAGTCGTAGAGTCATGTTGTGATGCCATGTTGTATTTGCACATATCGAGCATATTGTGTGTATGTTATTGAAATGCTTG
>NW_021171294.1:0-3207 GCF_002162155.2 Triticum dicoccoides
TCTCGACCATTTTGAGACTCCTTGTCATGTCCCTGATCTCATCCGGGACTCCGAACTCCTTCGGTACATCAAAACTCATAAACTCATAATATAACTGTCATCGAAACCTTAAGCGTGCGGACCCTACGGTTCGAGAACAATGTAGACATGACCGAGACACGTCTCCGGTCAATAACCAATAGTGGGACCTGGATGCCCATATTGGGTCCTACATATTCTATGAAGATCTTTATCGGTCAGACCGCATAACAACATACGTTGTTCCCTTGGTCATCGGTATGTTACTTGCCTGAGATTCGATCGTCGGTATCCAATACCTAGTTCAATCTCGTTACCGGCAAGTCTCTTTACTCGTTCCGTAATACATCATCCGGCAACTAACTCATTAGTTGCAATGCTTGCAAGGCTTAAGTGATGTGCATTACCGAGAGGGCCTAGAGATACCTCTCCGACATTCGGAGTGACAAATCCTAATCTTGAAATACGCCAACCCAACATGTACCTTTGGAGACACCTGTAGAGCTCCTTTATAATCACCCAGTTACGTTGTGACGTTTGGTAGCACACAAAGTGTTCCTCCGGCAAACGGGAGTTGCATAATCTCATAGTCATAGGAACATGTATAAGTCATGAAGAAAGCAATAGCAACATACTAAACGATCCAGTGCTAAGCCAACGGAATGGGTCAAGTCAATCACATCATTCTCCTAATGATGTGTCCTGTTAATCAAATAACAACTCTTTGTCTATGGTTAGGAAACATAACCATCTTTGATTAACGAGCTAGTCAAGTAGAGGCATACTAGTGACGTTTGGTTTGTCTATGTATTCACACAAGTATTATGTTTCCGGTTAATACAATTCTAGCATGAATAATAAACATTTATCATGAAATAAGGAAATAAATAATAACTTTATTATTGTCTCTAGGGCATATTTCCTTGAACTGCGACCAAAACAGTTTTTCCACTTCGTGATCTTTCCGATCCTTGAAATACTTGGCCGCATCAGCAGCACTTGCAGCCAGATCCACGTAGGCATCCGCAGAACTCCATAGCCGGTCCAGAGGTGCATACTTCGGATCCCCGAACTTCGTCCGCAACAAGAAGGGCTTCCCGGATACAGTATCCGCAGCTTGATGCAGCTCCTCCTTCGTCGCTCTATTTTTGGAGCGGGCTTCCTTGGCAGCCACCCGGTCCTTCTCCATGTCCGTCGCCTTCACCCGGTTTTCCTCTTCAAGAAGCCGGTAATGGTCAGCAGCATCTTTTAACTCCACGGCCATCTTGGCAATTTTTTCTTTGCCCTCGCAATGTGCGGCCTGTTCGGCCTTTAACTCTTCGGCCGCCTGTAAAGCGGCCGCATTGCTACTCCTTGCTTGCTCCTTGGCTCGGGCAAGCTCCGCCCGAAGGGTCTCCACGGTGGCTGCTCCATCTGCAGTCACAACATATTAAAGATACTGGCATCATGCTGCTCTTATTATGTGACGATCACCAGAAAAATCACTCACCCTGTGCCTCGTCAAGCCGCTTGTTGACAAGCACGATGTCGGCATCTGCCGCATCCAGTTGCTGCTTTAGTTTGGCAAACCCATCAGTCCGGCTAGCCACCGGAGCTTCAACCACCTGCACATAAAGGCGGTCTGGTTATTACTTGGGACTATAATCCTCTGTTTGCCGCCGTTCTCGACGACAACCAGAGTCTCAAGGGCTACTACCTGCATGGGCATACCTAACATATGCGGTACTATTAAAAGGCATACATTATTTTATGTACCTCGAAGCTTTTTAGCAGACTCATAAAAGCTTCATGCAAACCGCTTTCAGTGGATGAAATCCTTTCAATCACCGTACCCATTAGCGTACGATGCGCTTCCGAGACGACAGCTTTTCCCAGAAGATCCTTCAGCGCGTCCGACCGCACACAGTACAGACCCTTGCTGTCGCTCTCCTTAGGAGCCGGATACTGGGGATGCCGGGCAGCCAAAGGGTTATCCTCTGGCGATATTGGATCCGGAGATACCCTTCGCGACGACACTTCAAGGTCGCCCGCTTCTTGAGCTGGGGAGTCCGGGGGAGGCATTTCACTCTCCATCATCTCCGGAAAAAGATCCCCCGAAGATGAACTCTGTCGAGAAGGGCTGCGATCCGGACTACAATTTACAAGCATCAGTTATTGTCTTTGGAAGTAAGGTAGGATATCTTCACTATTAAGTAATTTTTGATTACTTACAGCTCGGTAGAGGGCTGATCCCCGCACGAACATTGTGCGGCAAGAATACCCTCCGAGGCAGGACCCTCTGGCAGAGATTTCTTCTCCCGTTTGGAAACCTTAGTTTCCGGATCTTCAAAGGTAGTCCTCTTCCTTCCCCGGGGAGAGAGAATGTCAGATTCTTCCCCTTGGTTATCCTCCCTCGCGGAGGCGCTCATTCCCTCGGTTGGAACAGGTAGCGATTGAAGGAAATATGCCCTAGAGACAATAATAAAGTTATTATTTATTTCCTTATTTCATGATAAATGTTTATTATTCATGCTAGAATTGTATTAACCGGAAACATAATACTTGTGTGAATACATAGACAAACCAAACGTCACTAGTATGCCTCTACTTGACTAGCTCGTTAATCAAAGATGGTTATGTTTCCTAACCATAGACAAAGAGTTGTTATTTGATTAACGGGATCACATCATTAGGAGAATGATGTGATTGACTTGACCCATTCCGTTGGCTTAGCACTGGATCGTTTAGTATGTTGCTATTGCTTTCTTCATGACTTATACATGTTCCTATGACTATGAGATTATGCCACTCCCGTTTACCGGAGGAACACTTTGTGTGCTACCAAACGTCACAACGTAACTGGGTGATTATAAAGGAGCTCTACAGGTGTCTCCAAAGGTGAATGTTGGGTTGGCGTATTTCGAGATTAGGATTTGTCACTCCGATTGTCGGAGAGGTATCTCTGGGCCCTCTCGGTAATGCACATCACATAAGCCTTGCAAGCATTGCAACTAATGAGTTAGTTGCGAGATGATGTATTACGAAACGAGTAAAGAGACTTGCCGGTAACGAGATTGAACTAGGTATTGAGATACCGACGATCGAATCTCGGGCAAGTAACATACCGATGACAAAGGGAACAACGTATGTTGTTATGCGGTCTGACCGATAAAGATCTTCGTAGAATATGTAGGAGCCAATATGGGCATC
>NW_021171295.1:0-1518 GCF_002162155.2 Triticum dicoccoides
TCGGTCCGGGCCGCTTCATCCCACAATACCGTCGAAACAAGATTGGACTAGTAACAGTAAGCATATTGAACAACATCAACGCCCACAACTACTTTGTGTTCTACTCGTGCAAAGAATCTACGCAATAGACCTAGCTCATGATGCCACTGTTGGGGAACGTAGCAGAAATTCAAAATTTTCCTACGTGTCACCAAGATCTATCTATGGAGAGACCAGCAACGAGTAGAAAGAGAGTGCATCTACATACCCTTGTAGATTGCTAAGCGGAAGCGTTCAAGTGAACGGGGTTGATGGAGTCGTACTCGTCGTGATTCAAATCACCGATGATCCTAGTGCCGAACGGACGGCACCTCCGTGTTCAACACACGTACAGCCCGGTGACGTCTCCCACGCCTTGATCCAGCAAGGAGAGAGGGAGAGGTTGAGGAAGACTCCATCCAACAGCAGCACAACGGCGTGGTGGTGGTGGAGGAGCGTGGCAATCCAGCAGGGCTTCGCCAAGCACCATGGGAGAGGAGGAGTAGGAAGAGAGGTAGGGCTGTGCCAGAACTTCGTGTATAGCTCCCATGCGCCTCCCCACTATATATAGGGGTGGAGGGGCTGGTTTCTTACCCTCCAAGTCCATTGGGGCGTTGGCCAAGGTGGGAGGAAAGAAATCTCATTATTTCCTTCCCCACCGATTGTTATCCCCCCTTTTTAGGGATCTTGATCTTATCCCTTCGGGATATGATCTTATTCCTTCTAAGGGGGATCTTGGTGCGCCTTGACCAGGGGTGTGGGGCCTTGCCCCCACTACCCACGTCCATGTGGGTCCCCCCATGCAGGTGGGCCCCACTCCGGAACCTTCTAGAACCTTCCCGGTACAATACCGAAAAATCCCGAACATTTTCCGGTGGCCAAAATAGGACTTCCCATATATAAATCTTTACCTCCGGACCATTCCGGAACTTCTCGTGACGTCCGGGATCTCATCCGGGACTCCGAACAACATTCGGTAACCACATACAAACTTCCTTTATAACCCTAGCGTCATCGAACCTTAAGTGTGTAGACCCTACGGGTTCGGGAGCCATGTAGACATGACCGAGACGTTCTCCGGTCAATAACCAACAGCGGGATCTGGATACCCATGATGGCTCCCACATGTTCCACGATGATCTCATCGGATGAACCACGATGTCAAGGACTTAATCAATCCCGTATTCAATTCCCTTTGTCTATCGGTATGTTACTTGCCCGAGATTCGATCGTCGGTATCCAATACCTTGTTCAATCTCGTTACCGGCAAGTCACTTTACTCGTTCCGTAACACATCATCCCGTGATCAACTCCTTGGTCACATTGCGCATATGATGATGTCCTACCGAGTGGGCCCAGAGATACCTCTCCGTTTACACGGAGTGACAAATCCCAGTCTCAATCCGCATAAAACAATAGATACTTTCGGAGATACCTGTAGTGCACCTTTATAGTCACCCAGTTACGTTGTGACGTTTGATACACCCAAAGCACTCCTAC
>NW_021171296.1:0-2304 GCF_002162155.2 Triticum dicoccoides
CTTGAGTAGCAACTTGCTTGCTGTTCTTTTTGAAGTTCCCCTTCTTCTTCCCTTTGCCCTTTTTCTTGAAACTAGTGGTCTTGTTGACCATCAACACTTGATGCTCCTTCTTGATTTCTACCTCCGCAGCTTTCAGCATCGCGAAGAGCTCGGGAATAGTCTTATTCATCCCTTGCATATTATAGTTCATCACGAAACTCTTGTAGCTTGGTGGCAGTGATTGGAGAATTCTGTCAATGACGCAATCATCTGGAAGATTAACTCCCAATTGAATCAAGTGATTATTATACCCAGACATTTTGAGTATATGCTCACTGACAGAACTGTTCTCCTCCATCTTACAGCTATAGAACTTATTGGAGACTTCATATCTCTTAATCCGGGCATTTTCTTGAAATATTAACTTCAACTCCTAGAACATCTCATATGCTCCATGACATTCAAAACGTCGTTGAAGTCCTGATTCTAAGCCGTAAAGCATGGCACACTGAACTATTGAGTAGTCATCAGCTTTGCTCTGCCAGACGTTCATAACATCCGGCGTTACTCCAGCAGCACGCCTGGCACCCAGCGGTGCTTCCAGGACGTAATTCTTCTGTGCAGCAATGAGGATAATCCTCAAGTTACGGACCCAGTCCGTGTAATTGCTACCATCATATTTCAACTTTGCTTTCTCAAGGAACGCATTAAAATTCAACGGAACAACAGCACGAGCCATCTATCTACAATCAAGCATAAACAAGCAAGATACTTATCAGGTACTAAGTTTCATGATAAATTTAAGTTCAGTTAATTTACTTAAAGAACTCCCACTTAGATAGACATCCCTCTAATCCTCTAAGTGATTACGTGATCCAAATCAACTAAACCATGTCCGATCATCATGTGAGATGGACTAGTTTCATTGGTGAACATCACTATGTTGATCATATCTACTATATGATTCACGCTCGACCTTTCGGTCTCCGTGTTCCGAGGCCATATCTGTATATGCTTGGCTCGTCAAGTATAACCTGAGTATTCCGCGTGTGCAACTGTTTTGCACCCATTGTATTTGAACGTAGAGCCTATCACACCCGATGATCACCTGGTGTCTCAGCACGAAGAACTTTCGCAACGGTGCATACTCAGGGAGAACACTTCTTGATAATTAGTGAGAGATCATCTTATAATGCTACCATCAATCAAAGCAAGATAAGATGCATAAAAGATAAATATCACATGCAATCAATATAAGTGATATGATATGGCCATCATCATCTTGTGCTTGTGATCTCCATCTCCGAAGCACCATCGTGATGACCATCGTCACCGGCGTTACACCTTGATCTCCATCGTAGCATCGTTGTCGTCTCGCCAAGCTTGTGCTTCCACGACTATCGCTACCACTTAGTGATAAAGTAAAGCATTACATCGCGATTGCATTGCATACAATAAAGCGACAACCATATGGCTCCTGCCAGTTGCCGATAACTCGGTTACAAAACATGATCATCTCATACAATAAAATTCAGCATCATGTCTTGACCATATCACATCACAACATGCCCTGCAAAAACAAGTTAGACGTCCTCTACTTTGTTGTTGCAAGTTTTACGTGGCTGCTACGGGCTTAAGCAAGAACTAATCTTACCTACACATCAAAACCACAACGATAGTTTGTCAAGTTGGTGCTGTTTTAACCTTCGCAAGGACCGGGCGTAGCCACACTTGGTTCAACTAAAGTTGGAGAAACTGTCACCCGCAAGCCACCTATGTGCAAAGCACGTCGGGAGAACCGGTCTCGCGTAAGCGTACGCGTAATGTCGGTCTGGGCCGCTTCGTCCAACAATACTGCCGAACCAAAGTATGACATGCTGGTAAGCAGTATGACTTATATCGCCCACAACTCACTTGTGTTCTACTCGTGCATATAACATCAACATATAAAACCTAGGCTCGGATGCCACTGTTGGGGAACGTAGTAATTTCAAAAAAATTCCTACGCACACGCAAGATCATGGTGATGCATAGCAACGAGGGGAGAGTGTGATCTACATACCTTGTAGATCGACAACGGAAGCGTTTGGTTGATGTAGTCGTACGTCTCCACGGCCCGACCGATCAAGCACCGAAACTACGGTACCTCCGAGTTCTAGCACACGTTCAGCTCGATGACGATCCCTGGAGTCCGATCCAGCAAAGTGTCGGGGAAGAGTTCTGTCAGCACGACGGCGTGGTGACGATCTTGATGCACTACTGTCGCAGGGCTTCGCCTAAGCACGGCTACAATATTATCGAGGACTATGGTGGAAGGGGGCACCG
>NW_021171297.1:0-1537 GCF_002162155.2 Triticum dicoccoides
GGCTCTCATCGGTTGTCCGGTGCATCTCCACAGAACTGATATTAGCAGAAGACCGGTCTCACAGCACGTCCGATGGCTGGATGTTCGCTCACCTTCGGATATCCGTTGCACTTCAACAGAATGATATTTGCGAATTTCCGACAACTCCGGACGTCTAGCCTCCAGACGACCGGCGCCTTCCGGCCATCCGCTGGTTGTATAGTCCCATACCTCTTCTGTGCCCCTGGTAGATGTTCCAGCGATCGGACGACCGGCGGCCCGGGCGGACGTCCGGTCTAATCTATGGCACCGGTCGTCTGGTACCCATCGGACGCCCGTCAGACCCTGTGCAGTAAGTGGCTCAAAGGTCTGTTTTCCACTCCCACTATATATAACCTTCTTCCCCCACGGAGGAGTGTTGACCACTCACTTTGAACAAACCCTAGAACACATTTCACTCTCTCTCTCTCACTCCTCCACACCAAATCTTAGATCCCCAAGGGATTTGAGAGCATTTGAGAGAAGTTGTCCAATCAAGTGATAGATCCACTCCTTCTCCTTCATTGCACCAAAGGAATTCGTGATTTGAGCAAGTCTTGAGGTTTTCCCCATCGTTCTTGTTAGTCTTGGAGGTTGGAGACTCCTAGGCGGTAGGAGTCTTTCGGAGAGGAACTGACCTTTGTGATTACCCCTGGAAAAGTTTGTGAGGGTTTGGAGACCACCCCAAGGTCTACCACTAGTGGTTGAGAAACGCCTCCATGGTGTTGTCTCAAAGGGAGAATAGGGTGAGCCTTCGTGGCGTTGCTGTGCCTTCGTGGTAACATCCACCTCTCTAACGGTGACGTAGCTTCCCTCCAAGGAAGTGAACATTGGCATACATCCTCGTCTCCCGGAGTTGCGGTTATTCCTAACCCTAACTCTCTACTTGTGGTTACTTGTCTCTTAGCACTTACTTATATCATATTGTGCTTGCTTCCTTACATACTCGTGTTACTTGCTTAGCACTTAGTACTACACTTGCAATTGTTAGGCTCACTCTCCTATTTCGCATTATTGCCAAAAATTGCTAAGTAATAATTAAAATTTGTAATTGTACCTATTCAACCCCCCCTCTTGGTCCATCTCGATCCTTTCAATTGGTATTAGAGTCTCGTGCTCTATTCTTGTGGCTTAACCGCCCTAGAGCGAGATGAACCCCGATGGGACTCCCCTTGTTGTAGATCCGAAGGATAAAGGCGAGGCTTCTTCTGAAGTCAAGTCCTTTACTTCTGAGGATCTGGAATGGGCCTTTGCTAAGCAAAAAGAGGAGCATGATGCTTCTCTTGAGGCCTTGGTCCAAATGTGATTAGCCACGTTGTCCACGATGCTTGCACCACTTTCGGGTGGTGCGACTTCGAGGCCAACTATGCCTGCTCCGTCACTTGGTAAACAACCTCCTAACAATGATCACTCCAGTGTTCCTTGGCTTTATACAAGACCCCAGGTTTAGAAGCCGAAATATAATCCTCAAGGAAAACCTCCTTTACTTGATGCCACTTCCGATTTTGCCTTGTGGAGA
>NW_021171298.1:0-2744 GCF_002162155.2 Triticum dicoccoides
GGAACCCTGTTCACATCGTTTGGGGCTGTGAGCGAAACTCCGGCCGGATCTCCTCATGGATGGAACCCGAATAGGCGATAAACCTGGACTAGAGACTTAGGTGTTTAGGTAGGTCGTGGTCTACACCCACGTCGGCTTTCGCTTGAAGTCTGCCGAGCACATGTCGTGTGCAGACGCTAAGTGGTGGAAACATGTATGAAGAAGTACACCCCTGCAGGGTTATCATCATCTATTCGAATAGCCGTGTCCGCGGAAAAGGACTTCTGGGTTGCTTATATCAGTTCATAGACAAGTGAAAGTGGATACTTTAAAATGCGCAAGATAAGCGTGAGTGCTATGGATGGCGTTCTCGTAGGAGACGGGAGCGGATCCATAGTGGTGTATTGATATGGTGAATATGTGGACTCGTGTGCGCCACCTCAAAAGAGTCGCTTGCAGTCGTAGTTTAGGATAGCCACCGAGTCAAAGCTGGCTTGCTGCAGTTAAACCCCACCACCCCTTTGTTGATAATGATGCATATGTAGATAGTTCTGATGTAAGTCTTGCTGGGTACATTTGTACTCACGTTTGCCTATTTTATGTTTTTGCAGAGAGACTTCAGTCTCACTAGTAGTTCCACGTGGACTTCGACGTTTAGCTTGTTACCTCAGCTACGATCTTGTGCCCTCGGCAGGATTTGGTAGATAGTCAGGCTTCTCAGCCTTTTTCATTTATAGATGTCTGTACTCAGACATGATAGCCTCCGCTTGTGCTTGATTTGTATGCTCTGAATGTTGGGTCATGAGACCCATGTTTGTAATATCTCGCTCCTCGGAGCCTATTGAATAGATTACTTGAGTCATAGAGTCATGTTGTGATGCCATGTTGTATTTGCACATATCGAGCATATTGTGTGTATGTTATTGAAATGCTTGGTATGTGTGGGATCTGACCATCTAGTTGTTTATCTTTAGTAGCCTCTCTTACGGGGAAATGTCTCCTAGTGTTTCCACCGAGCCATGGTAGCTTGCTACTGCTCCGGAACACTTAGGCTGGCCGGCATGTGTCCTTCTTCGTTCCTGTGTCTGCCCCTTCAGGGAAATGTCACGCGGTGAATACCGGAGTCCTGTTAGCCCGCTACAGCCCGGTTTACCGGAGTCCTGCTAGCCCAGTGCTACAGCCCGGACCCACTTGCTGATGACCGACACGTTCGAAGCTGGGTCATGGATGCCTGTCCCTGTAAGTCTGTGCCACTTTGGGTTTACGACTAGCCATGTCAGCCCGGGCTCCTTATCATATGGATGCTAGCGACACTGTCATATACGTGTGCCGAAAGGCGCAAACGGTCCCGGGCAAAGGTAAGGCGACACCCGTGGGAATACCGTGCGTGAGGCCGCAAAGTGATATGAGGTGTTACATGCTAGATCGATGTGGCATTGAGTCGGGGTCCTGACAGCGTTGGTATCAGAGCTTGACTGCCTGTAGGATTACCAAGCCAAACTGGTCGAAGTCGAGTCTAGAAATTCTTTAGTTATATAAGGGAATTGATTGTGGGATGGAACGTAAGGCTCTTTTTACTCCTTATACCTCATGCCCTTCTGATCTGAGTCATCTTATCTTTCCTACGGGGTTAAGGAACTAGGCTTTCTCTTCTTTCTATTAGGGTCACGTGTTACTAATCCGTAGATTTATAAATTGTTGGATTTGAGCTTGAGTTCAGTTCCTACTACTTCCGTATGTTAATTGTTGATCTCGGAACCTTGATATTGTGCTTCTGAGTGGTTATGCCACCATTTTTGTGATTGTCTCAAATCTTTTTGAGCAATTATAGCCGTTATGCTGTCCGAGTCATCCCAGGTTTCTAAATAGTCCGATGCATTTGCAAATCCCTTCCTTCTGTTTCCGATGTTCCCATGGGCCAGATTAACCACACTAATCGGTGTGTTGAGGTAATTATTGCCTCGACATATATGTTGGAATTATTATTATGACCCTAAGTGCTTAGGGGATCATCTAGTGGTCTAGCCATGATTTGTGTCCTAGTGTGAAGATTCTGGCCTTTATTCTCAGAAGCATCCCGTGATGCTACTTAGTAGTAGGTATTCTACTCCTGGGTTCTGAACCCGAGATTCACTCTACCTACTTCATGTTGATAGTAATTGCTAGTACCTTTAGGATATTAGTAACCTTTGCGATAGTCCTTGAAGTCCGTGGTATCTTCTTCTTCCAAATACCATGTACTACTTATGGCAGAAGTTCCTCGTTGAACTGAAATATCACAACAGGATTATTCTTGAGGAGTTCTCCATTCATAAATCGTGGCTTTGCCAGTTCTACCTTTCCGCATGGGTTATCCGGAAGAAATATGTTGAACTTGGTTCGACATACTAATCTATGCATCCACAACTCAGAAAATTATATGTTCCTTTGAGTTGTTCTCTTTAGTGGTCTTCTGACCCTCGTCTATCAATTGATAGTCAAGAGTATGCGTGCATTCGTTCGTCGATGCCTATTACCCTTGTGGTCCGCCAAGCCATTCTATCGCAGAATGACTAGGAGAAACAAACTCCAGTACCTCTTCCATATCTAGGATTGGGTCAAAATAGTTGTATTCCGCAGATCAAATGCCAATCCAGCTTTTGGTTTTGTTCTACCTTGGAGTATTACCCCCTTTATGTCAGAATTGTCATGAGAACTGCACCGACTCTCATGAATTTTGATGTAGTGATACTTCTCACCATCATTAGTCATTCCTCGGCCCTCGT